>NC_090743.1:76066243-76068743 GCF_036898095.1 Palaemon carinicauda | reverse complement strand
TGTTACAGCACTGGAAATCCTCTGATGAAATATTTTGTTTGTGTTTGATCGCTTATACCTTTGTCATCAGCTCAGACTGAGAAGATATGGTTCAGATACGCGTATGAGCGTTTGTTTGTATTCAGCGTTACGTATCCAAAAAAAGCTTTAGACCTTAAACAGAAATACCATTTGCTGACCAAACAATCAAAACAGAACGTGACCTTTCCGGATTCAAGAGAATAGCGGGTCTCAAAATACTTTAGATGGCAGGACGTAAATTAATTGTTCAAGTTAGCTTCAGCATCAAATTGATTTATTAATTAGAATCGTATAAATATACACATTTATATGTATATTTATCAGGGAGAAATCGCTGTGGCAGTACGATGTCTCCAGATGATAGAAAGCATAGAAGAATGATATAACCGAAGACGGTTTCGTGTTTTATACATATATATACTGAATGCACATATGCATACACACACTTGCACACACACACACACACACACATATATATATATATATATATATATATATATATATATATATATATATATATATATATATATATTTATATGTATATATACTGTATATATATACATATATATAGTGTATGTATACTGTAAATAAATGCCTGTATGTATGGATGAATAAACACACGCGCGCACACAAACACACACACACACACACACACACACACACATATATATATATATATATATATATATATATATATATATATATACATATACTGTATATATATATTATATACATATATATAGATATATATATATATATATATATATATATAAATATATATATATATATATATATATATATATATATATATATTTATATATATATGTATCTTACATATATATATATATATATATATATATATATATATATATATATATACGTATATACACAGAAATACACTTACACATAATATATACTGTATATACAGTATGTATGTACGTACGTGGGTGCTTGTGTTTGCATATAGATAGAAATGCCTCTCAGAATCTATCTATTAAGCAAGCGTATAGACTGATATGACGACAGAAACAGACGAAGAAAATTCCTTAACGTTGACCCTAATAAAATATTTCTTTCTGTATAATATATATTATGTGACCTCGAAATAACGGACGATTTCAGAGTGACGCTTGTGTGGGCGAAGCATAATTAAAGAGAGAGACGTTTCGGCCTCGTTTGTAATTAAGTAAACCTCTTTAATGGGTCGATGAAGGGTTGATGTTAGTGCCACGTGCTGCCATGTTAAAGAAAAAAAAGTATTTTGATTCCTCTAAAACTGATTGAAATGAAACTCGGGGCCTCGCTTGGTTATTGAACTACATGGAAGAAAAAAAAAGCTTTCAATATTTTTGATTACAATATTGTTGTACTGAGAGTAAGGAAAACAACATTAAAATATTAATAAATTCATTACTTTTGCGTGCATTTTTTAAAAATCAATGGCTCCATTATTTTTCACGTGCAATATTAGAAATCAATGGATCCATTACTTTTTCACTTGCGATAGGCCTATTAGAAATCAATTAATACATTACTTTTCCCGTGCAACATTAAAAATCAATGAATCTATTACTTTTCACGTGCATTATTAGAAATCAATGGATCCATTACTTTTTACGTGCAATATTAGAAATCACTGGATCCATTACTTTTCACGCGCAATATTAGGAATCAATGGATCTATTACTTTTCACGTGCAATATTAGAAATCATAGAATCTAATATTTTTCATATACAATATTGAAAATCCATGAATATATTGCTTTTCACGTGCAATATTAGAAATCAATGGATCTATTACTTTTCACGTGCGATGATAGAAACCAATAATTCATTACTTTAGTTTTCCCATCCATGTTCAGATATCAATGAATCCATTACTTTTCACATAAATATTAATAATCCATGAATCTATTACTTTTTACGTGCAATATTAGAAATCAATAGATCTAATACTTTTCACATGCAATATTAAAAATCCATGAATCTATTGCTTTTCACGTGCAATATTAGAAATCATTGGATCTATTACTTTTCACGTGCAATATTAGAAACCAATGATTCATTACTTTAGTTTTCACATCCATGTTCAGAAATCAATGGATCCATTACTATAGTTTTCACATTCAATATTAGAAATCAATGAATATATTACTTTTCCCGTGGAATGTTAGAAACCAAGAGATCCATTACTTTAATTTTCACATGCAATATTAGAAATCAATAGATTCATTACTTCAGTTTTCACATCTAATATTCAAAATGAATGGATCCAATACTTTTCACGTGCAATATTGGAAATCAATGAATCCACTATTTTAGTTTCAACATCCAATATTAGAAATCAATGGATCTATTACTTTTCTCATCCAATATTAGAAATCAATGTATTTATTACTTTTCTCGTGCAATATTGAAATCAATTGATCTACTACTTTTCTCGTGCAATATTTAAATAAATTGATCTATTACTTTTTAC
>NC_090743.1:76023743-76063743 GCF_036898095.1 Palaemon carinicauda | reverse complement strand
GTGCTGCGGCCGCTCCATTCAAACTTTCATCGTTTGCCAGCGGAGAGGCGTTTGCTTGGTTTCAGCGCGCAGAAGTCCAGTTTCGTATCAGGGGCGTGACTCGCTCAACCACCAAAGCGGATTATGTTCTCGCGGCGATACCCGAGGACACCTTCCCAGAAATATCCGACTGGCTTTGTGAACAAGGAGACACCCCAATAGCGTATGACGCCCTCAAAACATACCTTCTGCAGCAGTACTCGCCGTCGCCAGCCGCCCGTATAGCAAAGCTTTTTCAGCTCTCGCAACAACCGTTGGGGGACCAAAGGGCTTTGCTTGCCCTCAGGGAAATGACCAGTATCGCTCGCCTTCAACCTGCCGCAGACGGCTCTCCTCATGAGGTGAACCTACTTCGTGCCCTTTGGATACGCCGTTTACCCGAACCTGTACGCGCTGCCATACCCGATGTCGATAGTTTACCCATAAAGGACTTGATGACCAAAGCCGACGCCCTTATGGACAGCCACTTCAAGACCTCCATCAACGCCTCCACCCCTGACGACGAGGATGCCCATTCAACGTCAACCGAAGCTAACATGAATGCCGTAGGACATACACGCCTACCCCGTGACGTGCCGAAGCGGCGACAAAGCCGCCCACCACAAGTGACTCGCTCCTCCCGCCTCCCACCCCCCTCCGGCCTCTCAACGTTACTATGACACCGTCAAAGCATACCTTCTGCAGCAGTACTTGCCGTCGCCAGCTGTCCGTTTAGCAACGCATTTTCAGACGCCCTCGACGTCTCGGCAGCTGAAATGGTGTACGGCGACCCGTTGGTCGTCCCTGCCGAATTTTTTACTTCTACAACCTCCTCCGACGATCTCCAGCGCATACGTCACGTCATGGGAAAATTTACTCCGTGCCGCCAGACTTACAAGCCCCCAGCGAAGCATCACATACCAACGGACTTGTACTCTGCAACGCACGTCTTCCTGCGCAACGACACTACCAAGCCACCACTAACGCCCCCTTACACGGGCCCTTTCCTTGTGATCCGACGCAGTCCGAAAGCATTCCTACTAAACATTCGGGGCAAAGAAGACTGGGTCTCCATTGATCGTCTAAAACCTGCTTATCTTCTGCCAGATGACCCGCCTACAGTTCGCCTCTCTAGATCAGGGCGCCCTATTTAACATGTACAGTATGTCATTTTTAGGGGGGGAGCCATGTACCAACCGTGTGTCACATAATTGTACATAATTATTTTGTATATATTATTCTTGTATCTGCGCCCTTCCCTCACACTAAAAAGAACCTGAATGATCATGTCTCCGGTTTTGCTCTGTAACATTGTCTGTCTCTCGAACAGGTTATGTCCTGTTGCCTTGAGGTTTTGTATATAAAGGAGAGTGTTCCTTAATAAACAACTCAGTTGATTGCATCCTGCCTTTGAGTTCACAACCCTCTCTCGGCTCGTCACAGAGCTTTGGGTGTGGAGGAAATGACCCCCCTAATTTCGATGAAGTCACTGGCAGCAGGGTGCCGGATTGGGTTCAAGGTTATAGACAAACTGTCTCTTTGGCTTTTATTCCTGATGCCTGGCAGTTAATCTCATTGGAATTAGTATGGCCCGGCAGGGGTCAATTTCTTTAGTTAGATAGGCAATGCACATCACAAGGAACTGGCTATCCTTTGATGAATCTAGCCAATGAATCCTCTATGGATTTATTCAGTCAATGTATATATAGGTTAATAGGGTCAGTCTTTATATGATAGAGGTCATGGCTATAAAACTTTAACAAAATTAGGTTAGGGACGTCATGGCTGAAGAACTTAAACAAAGTTAGTTTAGTCAGGTCAGTCTCTATATGTTGGAGGTCATGGCTAAAGGACCTATACAAAGTTAGTTTAATCAGGTTAGTTTCTATATGGTGGAGGTCATGACCAAAGAACGTATACAAAGTTAGGTTAACCAGGTCAGTCTATATGGTGGAGGTCATGTCCAAAGACCTTAATCAAAGTTAGATTAATCAGGCCAGGATAGTTTTTCATATAGTGGAGGTAATTGACAAATAACTTAAGAGTTAGATTACTCAGGTCAGTCCCTGTATAGGTCATGACCAAAGAAATTAAACCAAATTAGGTTAATCAGGTCAGTGTTTATATGGTGGTCATTACCAAAGAACCCAAACAAAGTTAGGTTAATCAGGCCACTCTCTAAATGATGGAGGTCAGGGCAAAGAACTTAAAGTTAGGCTAATCATGTCAGTCCCTGTATGGTGGAGGTCATGGCCAAAGAACTTAAAAAAAAAAGTTAGGTTAATCAAGTCAGTCTCTATATGGTGGAAGTCATAGCTAAATGATCTATCCAAAGTTAAGTTATATGGGTAATTTTTATATAGTGGAGGTAATTGCCAAAGAACTTAAACTTAGAATAATCAGGTCAGTCCTTATGTAGGTCAGGACCAAAGAACTTTAAGTTAAGTTAATCAGGTCAGTCTCTGTATGGTGGTCATGGTCAAAGGACATATCCAAAGTTACGTTAATCAGGTCAGTCTCTATATAATGGAAGTCATGGCCACAGGAACTATCCAAAATTAGACTAATCCAGTAATTTCAGGTCAGTATCTCTATGAGTACAGTACAGTCAGTGGCTATAGTTCCCCATCTCTACTTCCTCTACATCAGAGAAAAAAATTAAATTCAAATGTTAGGCTACAGTTAGAATGATTAGACAAAAGAACACTGTAGATATACAGTTAAATACCTTGATACTGTATAAAAAAATTGATCATTATATCATAAATTTTACCCAACAGTATTCAGACTAAAGATATAGAAACAAAAACCACTATACGAATGTCAGAAATAATTTAAGAAAGTTTCGTGAATTACACATTAATATCTTCATTAAGCATATCAGCATTTTTAGGTAATTAATGGCTGGACAAGGAACTGTTTTTCTTACCGTTATGATATATTTTCATACCATATACTCAAACTTGTGTCATACATACAAAGGACCTAACCAAATTTAGGTTATTCTGGTTAGTCTTCATATAATGGAGGTCATAGCCAAAGAATTTAAAAACAAAGTTAGGTTATTCAGGTCAGTCACTATATAGTGGAGGTCATGGCTAAAGGACCTATTCAAAGAAGGTTAATCAGGTTAATTTTTATATGGTGGAGGTAATTGCAAAATAACTTGGAATTAAGTTAACCAGATTAACATTTATATTATAAAGACTGATCTGATTAATCTAACTTTACATTCTTTGGCAATGATCTCCACCATATAGACACTGGCCTGATTAACCTGACTAAGTTCTTTGACAATTACCTCCACTATATAAAGACTAACCTAACTTTGAATAGGTCCTTTGGCCATGACCTCCACCATATAGGGATTGACCTGATTAACCTAACATTTGATAGGTAATTTGTCCAAGACCTCCACCATAAAGAGATAACCTGATTAACATAACTTTGGAAAGGTCCTTTGACCATGACCTTCATCATTCATGGAATGGTATGATTAACCTAAATTTGGCTAGGTCCTCTGTCCATCGCTGTCACAATATGGAGACTGACCTGATTAACCTAAATTTTGTTAGGTCCCAGCCCATGACTTCCACCGTGTAGAGACTAACCCGATTAACTTAACTTTGAATAGGTCGTTTAGCCTAGACCTTCATCATATGAGGATTGCCTGATTAACCTAATATTGGATATGTCCTTTGCAATGACCTCCACCATACAGGGACTGACCTAATTAACTTGATTTTGGATAGGTCCTTAGGCCATGATCTCCACCATACAAGGACTGACCTTATTAACTTTGACCTCAACCATAAAGGGAAGGGACTGACCATATTACCTAACTTTGGAAAGGTCCTTTGGCCATGACAAACATTATATACAGACTGACATGATTAACCTAACTTTGTATAAGTTCTTTGGCCCCGACTTCCACCATATAGGCACTGACCTAATTAAAATAATTTTGGATATGTCCTTTGTTATGACCTCCACCATATAGAGACTAAACTGATTAAACTAACTATAGATAGGTCCGTAGGGACTGACCTGATAAACTTTGGATAGGTACTTTTGCCATGACCTCCATCATATAGGGACTGACCTCTTTAACCTAATTCTGGATATGTCCTTTACCATGACCTTTACCATATACAGACTAACCTGATTAACCTTGATTTCCACCATACAAGGGCTGACCTGATTAGCCTAAATTTGGTTAAGTACTGTGGCCATGACCTCCACCATATAGGTAGAGCTCTGATTAAACTAACTTTGGATTAGTACTTTGGCCATGACCTCCATCATATAGGTACTGACCTGATTATCCTAACTTTCGATAGGTTCTTAGGCCATGACCTCCACCATACAGTAAGTGACCTGATTAACCTAGCTATCCTCCATACAGGGAGTGACCTGATTAACCTAAATTTAGCTAGATCCTGTGGCCATGACCTCCACCATACAAGGAATGACCTGACTAACCTGATTTTTTATAGATTTTTTGGCCAACACCTCCACCATACTGGGACTCACCTGATCAACCTAGCTTTGGATAGGTCCTTTGGCCATGACTTCTACCATGTAGGGACTAACCTGATTAACATAACTTTGGATATGTCCTTTGCCTTGGCCTCCGCCATATTGGGAATGACCTGATTAACCTAACTTTGGATACGTCCTTAGGCCATGAACTCCACCATAGAGGGACTGACCTGATTAGCCTAACTTTGGATAGGTCCTTAGGTCAAGACCTCCCCCATACAGGAGCTGACCTGATTAACCAAACATTGGAAAGGTTCTTAGGCCGTGACCTCAACCATACAGGGACTGGCCTGATTAACCTTACTATGGATAGGTCCTTAGGCCATGACCTCCACCATACAGGGACTGACCTGACTAACCTTGACCTCCCCCATACAGGGACTCACCTGATTAACCTTAATTTTGATAGGTCCTTTAGCCATGACTTTCACCATATAGGGACTGACCTGATTAACCTAACTTTGAGTAGGTCCTTAGGTCATGACCTCCCCCATACACGAGCTTACCTGATTAACCTAACATTGGAAAGGTCCTTAGGTCGTGACGTCAACCATACAGGGACTGGCCTGGTTAACCTAACTTTGGATTGGTCCTTAGTCCATCACTTCCACCATATAGGGACTGACATGATTAACCTAACTTTGCTTAGTTTCTTTGGCCATGACCTCCACCATATAGGGACTTGAGGTTCTTTGGCCATGACCTCCACCATAAACAGACTGACCTGATTAACCTGACTTAGGATAGGTCCTTTGGCCATGACTTCCACCATATAGGAACTTGCCTGATTAACCTAACATTAGATAGGTTCTTTAGCCATGACCTCCACCATAGAGTGACTAACCTGATTAACCTAACTTTGGATAGGTCCTTTGGCCATGACATTCCACCAGATATGGACTAACCTGATTAACCTTACTTTGGATTGGTCCTTTGTCCATGACCTCCACCAGATAGGGACTTACCTGATTAACCTAACTTTAGATAGGTTGTTTGGCACTGGTCTCCACCATACACGGACTTACCTGTTTAATCTAACTTTACATATGTTCTTTGGCTATGACCTCCACCATAGAGTGACTAACCTGATTAACCTAACTTTGGATAGGTCCTTTGGCTATGACATTCCACCAGATATGGACTGACCTGATTAACCTTACTTTGGATTGGTCCTTTGGCCATGACCTCCACCAGATAGGGACTTACCTGATTAACCTAACTTTAGATAGGTTGTTTGGCACTGGTCTCCACCATACACGGACTTACCTGTTTAATCTAACTTTACATATGTTCTTTGGCTATGATCTCCACCATAGAGTGACTAACCTGATTAACCTAACTTTGGATAGGTCCTTTGGCTATGACATTCCACCAGATATGGACTGACCTGATTAACCTTACTTCGGATTGGTCCTTTGGCCATGACATTCCACCAGACATGTACTAACCTGATTAACCTTACTTTGGATTGGTCCTTTGTCCATGACCTCCACCAGATAGGGACTTACCTGATTAACCTAACTTTAGATAGGTTGTTTGGCACTGGTCTCCACCATACACGAACTTACCTGTTTAATCTAACTTTACATATGTTCTTTGGCTATGACCTCCACCATAGAGTGACTAACCTGATTAACCTAACTTTGGATAGGTTCTTTGGCTATGACATTCCACCAGATATGGACTGACCTGATTAACCTTACTTTGGATTGGCCCTTTGGCCATGACCTCCACCAGATAGGGACTTACCTGATTAACCTAACTTTAGATAGGTTGTTTGGCACTGGTCTCCACCATACATGGACTTACCTGATTAATCTAACTTTACATAGGTTCTTAGGCCATGGCCTCCACTCATACACGGACTGACCTGATTAACCTAACTTTGGATAGGTCCTTTGGCTATGACTCCCACTATATAGGGACTTGCCTGATTAGCCTAACATTAGATAGGTTCTTTGGCACTGATCTCTACCATATAGGGACTGACATGATTAACCTAACTTTGAATAGCTCCTTTGGCCATGACATCCACCATATAGGGACTGACATGATTAACCTAACTTTGGATAGGTCCTTTGGCCATAACCTCCACCATATAGGGACACCTAATCAACCTAACTTTAGATAGGTTCTTTGGACACAACCTCCACCATACACAGACTGACCTGATTAACCTAACTTTGGATAGGTCCTTTGGCCATGACCTCCACCACATAGGGACATGCCTGATTAACCTAACTTTAGATAGGTTCTTTGGACATGACCTCCACCATACACAGACTGACATGATTAACCTAACTTTGGATATGTCCTTTGGCCATGACCTCCACCATATAGGGACTGACATGATTAACGTAACTTTGGATTGGTCCTTTGGCCATGACCTCCACCATATAGTGACTGACGTGATTATCCTAACTTTGAATAGGTCCTTTGGCCATGACCTCCACCATATAGCGACTGACATGATTAACTTAACTTTGGATAGGTCCTTTGGCCATGACCTCCACCATACCCAGACTGACATAATTAACCTAACTTTGGATAGGTCCTTTGGCCATGACCTCCACCATACCCAGACTTACCTAATCAACCTAACTTTAGATAGGTTCTTTGGACATGACCTCCACCATATAGGGACTTACCTCATGAACCTAACTTTAGGTAGGTTCTTTGGCAATGACCTCCACCATACAGGGAGTGACCTGATTAACCTAACTTTCGATAGGTCCTTTGGTCAGGACCTCCACCATGTAGGGACTTGCCTGGTTAACCTAACTTCAGATAGGTTCTTTGGCACTGACCTCCACCATATAAGGACTGACCTGATTAACCCAACTTTGGATAGGTCCTTATGCCATGACCTCCACCATATAGGGACTAATCTGATTAACCTAAATTTGGATAGGTCCTTTGGCCATGACCTCCACCATATAGGGACTGACATGATTAACCTAACTTTGGATAGGCCAATTGGCCATGACCTCCACCATACAGGGACTGACACGATTAACCTAATTTTGTATAGGTCCGTTGGCCATAACCTCCACCATATAGGGACTTACCTAATCAACCTAACTTTAGATAGGTTCTTTGGACGTGACCTCCTCCATATATGGACTGACCTGATTAACCTAACTTTGGATAGGTCCTTTGGCCATGACCTCCACCACGTAGGAACTTGCCTGATTAACCTAACTTTAGATAGGTTGTTTGGACATGACCTCCAACATACACGGACTGACATGATTAACTTAACTTTGGATAGGTTCTTTGGCCATGACCTCCACCACGTAGGGACTTGCCTGATTAACCTAACTTTAGATAGGTTCTTTGGACATGACCTCCACCATATAGGACTGACATGATTAACCTAACTTTGGATAGGTCCTTTGGCAATGACCTCCACCCTATAGGGACTGACATGATTAACCTAACTTTGGATTGGTCCTTTGGCCATGACCTCCACCATATAGGGACTGACATGATTAAACTAACTTTGGATAGGTCCTTTGGCCATAACCTCCACCATATAGGGACTGACATGATAACCTAACTTTGGATAGGTCCTTTGGCCATGACCTCCACCATATAGGGACTGACATGATTAACCTAACCTTGGATAGGCCAATTGGCCATGACCTCCACCATACAGGGACTGACACGATTACCCTAATTTTGGATAGGTCCGTTGGCCATAACCTCCACCATATAGGGATTTACCTAATCAACCTAACTTTAGATAGGTTCTTTGGACATGACCTCCTCCATATATGGACTGACCTGATTAACCTAACTTTGGATAGGTCCTTTGGCCATGACTTCCACCACGTAGGAACTTGCCTGATTAACCTAACTTTAGATAAGTTCTTTGGACATGACCTCCACCATACACGGACTGACATGATTAACTTAACTTTGGATAGGTCCTTTGGCCATGACCTCCACCACGTAGGGACTTGCCTGATTAACCTAACTTTAGATAGGCTCTTTGGACATAACCTCCACCATATAGGACTGACATGATTAACCTAACTTTGGATAGGTCCTTTGGCAATGACCTCCACCATATACGGTCTGACATGATTAACCTAACTTTGGATTGGTCCTTTGGCCATGACCTCCACCATATAGGGACTGACATGATTAACCTAACTTTGGATTGGTCCTTTGGCCATAACCTCCACCATATAGGGACTTACCTAATCAACCTAACTTTAGATAGGTTCTTTGGACATGACCTCCACCATACAGGGACTGACCTGATTAACCTAACTTTCTATAGGTTCTTTGGACATGACCTCCACCATACAGGGACTGACATGATTAACCTAACTTTCTATAGGTTCTTTGGACATGACCTCCACCATACAGGGACTGACATGATTAACCTAACTTTCTATAGGTTCTTTGGACATGACCTCCACCATACAGGGACTGACCTGATTAACCTAATTTTCTATAGGTTCTTTGGACATGACCTCCACCATACAGGGACTGACATGATTAACCTAACTTTGGATAGGCCAATAGGCCATGACCTCCACCATACAGGGACTGACATAATTAACCTAACTTTGGATAGGTCCTTTGGCAATGACCTCCACCATATAGGGACTGACATGATTAACCTAACTTTGGATAGGCCAATTGGCCATGACCTCCACCATACAGGGACTGACATAATTAACCTAACTTTGGATAGGTCCTTTGGCCATAACCTCCACCATATAGGGACTGACATGATTAACCTAACTTTGGATAGGCCAATTGGCCATGACCTCCACCATACAGGGACTGACATAATTAACCTAACTTTGGATAGGTCCTTTGGCCATAACCTCCACCATATAGGGACTGACATGATTAACCTAACTTTGGATAGGTTCTTTGGAAATGACCTCCACCATACAGGGACTGACATAATTAACCTAACTTTGGATAGGTCCTTTGGCCATAACCTCCACCATATAGGGACTGACATGATTAACCTAACTTTGGATATGCCAATTGGCCATGACCTCCACCATACAGGGACTGACATAATTAACCTAACTTTGGATAGGTCCTTTGGCCATAACCTCCACCATATAGGGACTGACACGATTAACCTAACTTTGGATAGGCCAATTGGCCATGACCTCCACCATACAGGGACTGACATAATTAACCTAACTTTGGATAGGTCCTTTGGCCATAACCTCCACCATATAGGGACTGACATGATTAACCTAACTTTGGATAGGCCAATTGGCCATGACCTCCACCATACAGGGACTGACATAATTAACCTAACTTTGTATAGGTCCTTTGACCATAACCTCCACCATATATGGACTTACCTCATGAGCCTAACTTTAGATAGGTTCTGTGGCTATGACCTCTACCTTATGAGGACTGTCCTGATTATCCTAACTTTGGATAAGTCCTTTGACCGAAAACTTCACATTGTAGAGACTGGCCTTATTAACCTGACTATGGATAGGTCCTTAAGCAATGACTTCCCCCATATAGATACTGACTTGATTAACATAAAATTAAGTTCTTGGTCAATTACCTCCACTGTACATAGACTGGCCTAATTACTGTCACTTATAAGTCAGCTATAAATTGTTTTATTTCGATGACATTTTGGTAAATTCTTGTTTCATGTTTTAATAACTGGTAGTTACATGATTACTTAATACGTGTGTTAATTTCAACTTCGTTTCATTTCCAGATATAGAACAATAATATTGAAAGACCATGGATGTGAGAATAAAAATTATGGTGATAATGCTATTTGGTAAGTACAGTATTTCTTATTTATAAAAATGTAGGTATTTATTACTACTAAAAAGATAAGAGTTTCTAAAGCTATAAAAAGTAATTCTTACTTTGAAAGGTGAAGTTTTCCTTACTTAAAAATCGAAAAATTTCTTACTTATAAAAACAAAAGTATTTATAAACTAAAATAAGTTTTATTTTTATTTTTATTTCTTATTTCTAAAAAATTAAGTAATCCATTGTCATAAGAAAAATCCGTAGGTATGATATATCTAACAATAAATATAAGATACTTGTTTTGCTCATGAAAAGACAAATAAATTATCAGTTAAGCTTTAATTGAAACTTAACATTTGTATCCAGATAACCAGACGGTTTATATTTTAATAAGTGAACGATCAATCATTTGCAGTAAAAACCAGTCATGAGGCAAGATATTAAACAATATTTAACATTAATACATAAACTTCCCTAAAGTAGCCTATATCTTTACTTTTACTATAAATATTTTACCAATGCAATGGTAAAGTTTTTGGGCTCAGCCATGTCGTCCTGATAGAAGGTTCCTTTAGGTAGCTTTCTAAGGGATATTTGGCTACAATGATGCTCCCAGAGAATTGACCACAGGTTTCCAGAATTCTAACTCCCGCCGCGAGTATCCTTAATATAACTTTTAAGGATATCACATGATATCAGGGGACATATTTCTTGATACGACACATAGCAATCTTCACCCCGAATAGAGTTTTCGCCTTGAGGGGGAAGAGTGGCGAGTTTGAAGGGGAGCCGTTATCAAGGTTACCCGGTGGATCCCCTCCCCATACTACTATGGCGTAACTATTCCTTTATAAGTAGCCATTTAAGCACGGTGTTTCTCCCACTTGTTCTCGGTGTTGTTACTGTTTTTAAGGAATATTACCATGCAATCTCCACCATCTTCATCCTCTGGAAAGTTGAGTTTTTAATCTTTCCTGTGTATAATTTTTGGCTCCCTTCTCGCAGTTAAATTAACATAATTTAGGTGTGTTAAGCGGAGCACTGCCATTCCGGGGGCGGCCATTTTAAGACCGCTGTCGTACGCAATAAATTCTTTATTTAGTTAGTAGTACGACGTTCCCGGTAATTAGGTATAAAGTTTTAGATATTTAGGCAAAATTATACTAGTGAAGATAAGCTTTACACATGTAATATTTCCTCTTACTATTAAACGTTTCTATCGTTTACGATAGGGCCTCGGTGGTACTAGCGTAGCCGAGATCCCGACTCGGGTTAGGTTAGCCTAACTCGTTTTAGTAGACTTTAGTAACGTTATCCCCCTTTAACCTCTTGTATCGTTTCTATTAATTCGGTCGGAGATATATATATCTCCTAGAAATTTTATTATAATTTGATACGCTTCTCTTTTAGAGAAATGAGGATAAACCCTTCTTTCCAATATTTCCTTTTCCTAATAACATTTCTATCGTTGACGATAGGACCTCGGTGGTACTAGCGTATCCGAGAGCCCGACACAGGTTAGGTTAACCTAACTCCATTTAGTTTACTTTAGTAACATTCCTCATTTAACCTCTTGTATCATTGAATTAATTCGATACGCTTCTATTTTAGAGAAATGAGGCTAAACCCTTTCTTCCCCCTGAGTGCCGCCAGCCCCGGCGACAACCCTATCTTCTGTCATCGCTATTGAGTAGTGTATTCCGGCTTGACTTGGATAGTGTTTTCTGTCGATCTTCTTTGCCGGCGAGTATCCCGGCTTTGGAATAAGACAGTAACTCAGGGTATTCTGTCTTGTTGCCGGCAACGGTACCGATAGGGGAATAGTCATTCCCCTGCCGGTTACATCGTTGCCGGCATTGGAAGTTTGGCTTCCCTAGTTCACAACCGAAAGTGGGTGGTATAATTGCCACCACCTTTCTCCCTTGTAGACCAGAAGACATGTCTTATATCCGGCAATGTCTCAGGCTGGGGAATCGTTATTCCTCTGCCGCCCAAGACGGCGCTGGTATAGGAAACCATGTTTCCTTGACTTACAGCCGAAAGTTGGAGGCATACCTGCCGCCACCTTTCTCTGTAAAATATAAGACCCTTTCCCTTCCCCTTCTGTCCTCTAGTGACGGCCTAGCCATCACGATTCCTGTGGCCAGTATCCTACAATCAACCCGCTTGCCGAGGTGACCGGGTTACCGGCCGGGCTCCTACAATGGTGGTTAGGCTGCCGCTTCGACCATCTCCCTATCAGAAGCTAGGCTCCGGGAAAGGTTGAGCCGGGCCCTGACGGCTGCCGTTGGGAAACCCATTATACTTTTGAGTATTCTTCAGTCCTCTCTTGGATGCCATCCACAAACCCTGTAACTGGCAGTACAGCCGGCAATAGAAATTGTGGCTGGATGGAAGCTAGAATCAATGTATTCCTCCCCTTCCATTTGAATCCTCATTCTGGAAAGAAGGCAGTAGAGACAGTAGTCCCTACACCCTTAATTATTGTACTAAACTATAGTATTACATAGTCCTTCTTTCCATTCTTTCTCTCTCTCTGTCAGCTAGTGCCACCAGGTACTAGCCTAACCCGGTAGCATACCGGCAAAACTACAGTATTAGACAATACAGTAGTCAGTATTCCTGCAGTATAACAATACAGCAGTTAGAAAACTACAGTATATAATGATACAGTAGTATGAAATTTCCAACATACTCAGTGTATCCTTTCACAGTCCATTGTTGAGACCGTTTTAAAAAATGTTGAGGTGAAGTATTCCTTCAACATTCTGATGAATCCTAGATCATCGGAACACCAATGATTACCTATTAATATTTTACAAGTGGTGGAGTTAGTGTTAGTATCCACTGACTCCGGCTCTACGTACGAGAGTTATTCCACTCTTTAATTTCCCTGATAAGGAAAATGAAAATATTAATAATGTAGGTTACAGCAATTGCCTGGAGGGGAAACACAGATATGTGTCTTTTCTACTTCTTTTCTAGCTTACTATCCTAAGCTATGATAAATAATAGTAAAGCATACTATTTATGCATGTGTATATTTATTAGTGAGATAAATTACCCTATACTCATTTCACTCTTTCTTTCCTTACAGGAAGAAGCTAAGGTGAAGTGCGCAGTCCTGTTTTGCAACCACAAAAGTAGGGACTTTTGTGGCCACAAGATAGGCAGGTCTCATGCCCCCTGCTGCATCGTAGCCGGATCCCTAAGGTACTGGGACCTGTATTTTAAACATATATTATATCAATGATATAAACAATCTAGTACTCATTCACCCTTTTTTCTCCCTTACAGGAGAAGCCAATGGCGAAGTGTACAATTGTATTCTGCAACCACAAGAATAAGGACTTTTGTGGGCATACGATGTACAGGTTTTATGCCCCTGCTGCATCGTATCTGGATCCCTGAGGTTCTGGGGCCCAATGGGTCGCTTCAATCGCCTGACCTTACTGACCGACAGCTTTGTAGAGGATATCCTTGACACTACGGAGTCAAGGAATAGAGCAAGGGAAACCCACCAAAGGTAAGTATGAGGCTTCCAGAAGAACTCTCCGGGACCTTACCTACCTAACAAATCTTTGTAGTGCCTACTGTTCCCTAAGGCTCAATCGAATACATTTGTGCCTCAGGCACAGGTCCAGCATCCCTCTATCCAACGGACAGTGGATACGGATATCAACAGACACTGCAAAGCTTAGACATCCACCAAGATAGGACGTCAGAGGTGTCTACTGATACCGAAGAGAACCTACTGCTAGAAGGCCCTAAATAAGGAGTGGTTCAACCACCCACAGAGGAAGATAGGATGTCAGAGGCTTCCAGAAGAACTCTCCGGGACCTTACCTACCTAACAAATCTTCTTAGTACCTACTGTTCCCTAAGGCTCAATCCAATACGTTTGTTCCTCAGGCACAGGTCCAGCATCCCTCTATCCAACGGACAGTGGACACGGATATCAACAGACACTGCAAAGCTTAGACATCCACCAAGATAGGATGTCAGAGGTGTCCACTGACACCGGACAGGACCTACTGCTAGAAGGCCTTAAATAAGGAGTGGTTCAACCACACACGGAGGAAGAAGGATCCGTTTTGACGGTGACTGAGGTCCCTCAGCTCACTGTGCCGGCATATCAACTTATGCCCTCAACTTCTTCAGCCCCAACTCCCCAACTGGCTAGACAGGTCGGCAGGAGCGAAACGCTCCTAGAGTCGATCCAGCAAACACTGACACTGTTCCGTAAGGAACAAGAGGAGAATAAGCAAGATCTCAAAGAGATGAAGAGAGATGTACAAGGAAGGAAACGCCCTGATGCTTCCAGGGGCTCCGCTAAGCCCCTTAAAATATCTGACCTCCCTCACTGCTCCGAACCAACCCCTGGAGGTAGACGGAACACTTGCCCATGTTGAATGGGAAGCTTTATATCTCCTAGAAGTTGGGGTCCAATCCCCTTGAAGAGCTTCAACTCTGGCCCAGCTTTCAGCATACCCAGATTGTTATGTGAGACTGCAGATGAACCCACATCCCGTGAGGAGACTATACCGAAGGAAGTCATTGTCCTCGAACATGACAAGGCTCAAGCCATCCTTACCAAGACCCGGAAAGGGGCCGGATATACTAACTCAAAAGTCTCAGTATTGAGCAAGAAGCATCCAACCTTCATTGCTCCTTCCTCCTGAGCCTTCCCCCTTTCGGGGAAAGCCCTAGACTGTGTCACGAGAGCAGTCGAAGAGGGAAAACCCTACCCAATCCTAGAGAAATACAAACCATTATCTCTAGCTACGCCCACCTGCGAGTAGAAGTGGAAAGAGGTACATCTAACCTTCTCCGTCTCGAGGTTGGATCCGGAGATAGCAGGCTAGCAGTTTAATGAAAACCTTCCAAAGTTGTGAAATCATCCTTTGAGAAGGGAACAGGAGATGAAAGATAGTCTTACCGCCTCCTTGTCTCAACAGAACTGCTTAGAAATGTGTGCAGGACTTTAATAACGCCCCAGAAAACTGATTTCATCATGTATCTGGGGCCTAGACTCTTTCCCACAGGCAGTGGTCCAAGAAGTCATTACCAAAGCCACCACGGAGAGTAAGAACATGATCGTCCAGCACCTACGCTCCGATGGAGTACAGGTTGTAGCATAACTGGTAGATTGGCGGGTGCGGGTAGCATCCAAGGCTAGTCTGCAAGCAGCCGGAAAGGTGATCCAGTTCCTGGAACACCTGTGTCTCAAGATCAATCGCTAGAAGTCTCGCCTTTCTCCAGCTCACAAGTTTCAATGGTTAGGAATCCATGGGAACTTGCAGTCATACCACCTCTCCATTTTATTAAAGAAGAGGAGAGAAATAGCGACATCTGTCACGAGACTAATCCAACACAAAAGAGGATTTCAAAATGCCAACAGGAAAGAGCACTGGGCTCTCTCCGGTTCGCATTAGTGACAGACCCAATGATAGAAGCACAGCCAAAGGATGCGCCAGGAGTCTGGAGAAGATACGCATCACACTCGAAGAGATCAACAAGGTTGACACCGACCCGATTGCGCACGCCATTAAGGCCGTTGTCAACGAATAAGAGCCTAGCACAGACAATTTTCTTGCAACCACCACAAACATCAGTGTTGATACGCATCAATATCTTGAAGGCTATGACAGTCCTCCTGACGTTGAGGAGACTATCCCCTCACAGAACAGTCCACGTCAGATTGGCTCTCAACAACGAGGTGATAGTAATATGTCTAATCGACAAGGCTCGAGTTCACCTCACATCAACCCCGTGATGTTAGCCATCTTCCGCCTGGCAAGGAAGAGAAGATGGCATTTATCAAGCAGTTCATATTCAAAGGTTCTGCGATGTGACGGCGGATGCTCTATGCGGGCGAAAGCCGATAGAGACAGAGTGGTCCCTAGACTTAGACTCATTCTCCTTTATTTTCGATAAAGTCCCGGAACTGCAGATCGACCTCTTCACAACGAGCGACGACAAGATACTACCTCGTTATATAACGCCTTACGAGAACCTTAAGCGGAAGCAATAGATGTCATGTCTCTCGACTGGAATGAATGTAATCAAATTTATCCGATTCCACCAACCAATCTCCTGCTAAAAGTCCTCTGCCGTACCCAGTTTTATCCAAATTGGTGCAGAAGTCGGCTGTTACATTTCATCCTCAAGCACCAACAACCTGCATCTCATGATTTTTTCGCCCTAACAGCGAACAAAGGTTGGGATCTCGAAGAATGTGGCCAACTTCATTGTAGAGTACAAGTCAAGTTCAACCAGGAGACAATGTGAATTGTCTTGGAAGAAAGGGGTAACCCTCGTGAAAACAAGGGGACCAACAGAAATTTCAACAGGTTTCTGTCTCCCTTTCTTCTTTTACCTACTTGGACGAAGCCTGACTTCCAATACGATAACCACATGTATGTCGGCCCTGACTAGACCTCTTCTATACGCCTTTGAGACGAACCTCATAAGCGAATCCCTTTTAAGGTACCAAAGCATGCACTAGACCCAAGCTGACAACCCCTCCAAAGCCCATTACATGGGCGTTGGTCAAGTCTTGCACTATGCTTCAAACCTGAACAATGAGGATTGTACTCTAGAAGAGCTAACACGGAAACTCAATTTTCTGTTCGCAATAGCCTCAGGGGCTAGAGTTAATGAAATATTGGCTTATCAGGGATGCAGGCCATATTCAGTTCACAGAAGAGGGAGAACTCAATCCTTTCCCAGATCCTACTTTCTTGCCAAAAACGGGCTGCCCACCAAAAGGTGGGGTCCTTGGAGAATCTGCGCACTGAAGGAAGATGTCTCCCTATGCCCATTAGGGTGTCTTAAGGTCTATCTTCATAGAACTTCAGACTTCAAGGAAGGACAGCTCTTCAGAGGCGAAACCTCAGGATCAAAATCTATCCCTAAATTAACTGAGAGCAATGCTCACCTACTTATTCGCAGAGCGGATCCTGACAGCTCACCCGCAGTTCATGATCCTAAGAATATTGCTTCTTCATGGAACTTCTTCCAACACTATACGAAGCAAGTACATAAATAAGACATGTTGTGGTGGCGGCGGGTAGTTTTAGAAACCTGTCGTCTAAGCCTGCGACGAACAGTGAACTGCTTTGGGACTTACTTTCAGGTGCATCGGGTGCATAGGTATATTTACCCTCAAGTGCAAATTACAATGATGATTAACACACTGTTCCATATAGGTGCATATCTGACCGATAACACCAGTGCTGAGTGAACGTTGCATCACGGTGTTCAGGCATTTCCAAAATCTGTACAAATCAGTCAGATTTGGTTTCACATCTCCACTGAGTGGCATCATTTCGATGAAATTACATATTTTTCCCAAAAGGAGAAAATATGGACCCTGATGTGTTTT
Source organism: Palaemon carinicauda (assembly GCF_036898095.1). NCBI lineage: Eukaryota > Metazoa > Arthropoda > Malacostraca > Decapoda > Palaemonidae > Palaemon > Palaemon carinicauda. The sequence goes on along the minus strand of NC_090743.1, from coordinate 76,046,030 downwards.
CAATGACGAATCAGATTCATACCTGATTGTAACTACAATTGATAATCTAGTTACAATGTAAAATACTGAACGTATTTGTGTCTTATTGCGGCTATCTCAGTTACAGACAAATAAAGTATACTAGAGTTTTAATTAAACCCTTGAAGGGCCCAACTTGAAATCAGAGTACAGATTTCCAAGGGATAAAAGGTAATCTCTGAGATTTACCATCCGTCCCTATGGAGATACAAACTTTGAATCCTTATAGTCGAAGTTGACATTTTCCCTGCAGGGGGCAGGAAGCCCTAAGCTAGTTCCAAGCTTAGTGGATATAACAAATAACGGTAATTTCATATATAAAGGTCTAGGAGACCATATAAGGAACTCATTGAAAGTAAAGGCACTTATACAAATCCACAGATATAGTACTTTCAAGTAATTCTCCGGTATACCTCCATCAGGACGACATGGCTGAGCCCAAAAAACGGATTTTGAGCAAAGCAAAAAATCTATTTTTGGGTGATATGGCCATGTCGTTCTGATGGACCCTTTCTTCTTTCGAAAAGGAGTATACAACTATGTAACGAAAGACCCCACCCGAAACTACTCTATCTGCAGCTATCCATGCTTAAATGCAACAAGGAATAGTTACGCCATAGTAGTACGGGGAGGGGATCCACCGGGTAAGCTTACGTCAAACCTAAAAGAGAGGGCATTCACTAGCTCAAAGGTGCCAGCTTTGAGCAAGAAATACCCATCATTTATTGCTCAAAGGTGCCAGCTTTGAGCAAGAAAGACCCATCATTTATTGCTGACCCTCAACGTGCTTTTCCCTTTATGGATAAAGGGCTTAAAGCAGCCCTGAAGGCGGTGAGGGCAGGAAAACCCTGTCCCACGCTAGAAGAATGCAAGCCTTTCTCCCTTGCTTTCCCTTCAGATGATAAAGACTGGAAGGATGTTCATGTTACCTTCTCAGTCGGGAAGCTAGAGGCCGATATCGCTGGATGACAGTTCAACGAGGACCTCCCAAAGCTGTCAGAGTTTCCCTTAAAAAGAGAACACGAGACTAAAGAACGCCTGGCTGCGTCTATGTCTCTCCAAACAGGGGTAGAAACAATGGCTAGCATTCCCGATACCCCAGACATGTATATGGTCTTTGCCAAGGCTCACTTGGCTACAGTAACTAAGGACCTGTACAACTTTGTCAGAGCCAGGACGGCTTGTAGAGAGTTCGTGTTTGCTTCCGCCTCCGTAAAACACGAACCCAGGAAGCTCATAGCTTCTAATATCTGGGGAAAAGACCTCTTTCCTAGTGATGTGGTCAAAGAGGTCGTAGATAAGGCTGCCTCGGAGAACAGAAATCTGCTCTCCAAGTGGGGATTATCCTCAAAGAGGAAATCTTCGGCTAAAGGAGGTCCCCAGCCGAAGAACAAGTCTAAACGACCTCGGTTGCCCTCTCAACCAAGACAGCAACACCAACAGCTTCCTGTGGCCACGGTGCCCCACACAGTGGCACAACCTACCACCACCTTTCAACTGGTGCCCCAAACACTGGGTTTCACCCCAGCCTTTGAAAGGCAATCTGCTTCTTTTAAGCTAAAGTCTCGAGGATCCTTTCGAGGTTCCTCTAGATGCCCTTTCAGAGGAAGAGGCTACAAGGGTGGACGTGGCCAAGGAGGTAAATCCTCCAACAAGCACTCAAAGTGAGATGCTGCCGGTAGGAAGGAGACTTCTCCATTTTCAGGATCGGTGGACCTTCGATCCTTGGGCCCACAGCCTGATCAAGATGGGACTAGAGTGGAGTTGGAACCCGACTCCACCAAGCTTTCCTCATTTCTTCCAACCTTCAACCCCAGTTTTGGAAGAATATGTTCAGGAATTACTGGACAAGAAAGTAATACGGAAAGCAAAGTCCATCAAGTTTCAAGGAAGGCTATTCTGTGTTCCGAAAAAGGATTCAGAAAAGCTCAGAGTCATTCTGGACTTATCTCCACTCAACAAGTTTATTGTTAACTACAAGTTCAGAATGCTGACGCTTCAGCACATAAGGACCCTTCTGCCCAAAAGGGCATACACAGTCTCCATAGACATGACGGATGTGTACTGGCATGTACCAATCAACCGTCAGGTTTCCCCCTACTTAGGGTTCAAGCTCCAGAAAAGAAGATATGTCTTCAGAACCATGTCCTTCGGTTTGAACATCACACCGAGAATATTTACAAAGCTTGCGAACGCAGTTACTCGACAACTACGCCTCAAGGGTGTTCAGGTAATGGCTTACCTGGACGACTGGCTGGTGTGGGCAGCATCCAAGGAAGAATGTGTGCAAGCCACCATAAAGGTGATCCAGTTCCTAGAGTATCTAGGGTTCAAGATAAACTTGAAAATGTCTCGGCTGTCTGTAGCTCAAAAGTTCCAGTGGCTGGGTGCTCACTGGGACTTACAGTCACATTGCCTCTCGTTGCCGATGGCAAAGAGAAAGGAGATAGCAGGGGCCGTCAAAAATCTTCTTCAATCCCGAAGAATATCAAGAAGACAACAGGAGGGAGTGTTGGGGTCTCTCCAGTTTGCCTCTTTGACGGACCCACTTTTGAGAGCACGACTAAAAGATGCATCAGGGATCTGGAGAAAATTCGCTTACAACGATCAAAGAGATCTACTAAGACCACTACCAAGTCATCTACGATCAATTCTCAAGCCATGGTCGGAAGTGAAGAGCTTAAGAGGAAAAGTACCCTTGCAACCAACCCCTCCTGCAGTCACCGTCCACACGGATGCCTCAAAGGAAGGATGGGGGGGTCATTCTCATCATCGAAAGGTACAGGGAACTTGGTTCCCCCTCTTCAAGTCCTTCCACATCAATTACCTGGAAGCCATGGCAGTGTTTCTTTCCCAGAAGAAACTGAAACTTCGCCGCTCTATCCACATTCGTCTGGTTCTAGACAGCGAAGTGGTTATGAGATGCATAAATCGACAAGGTTCGAGATCGCCTCAGCTAAATCATGTGATACTAGCAATCTTTCATCTGTCCAAGAAGATGAAATGGCACTTATCAGCAATCCACCTTCAAGGATTCCGCAATGTGACAGCGGACGCTCTATCCAGGTTCAGCCCGATAGAGTCCGAATGGTCCCTAGACGCAGGATCATTCTCGTTCATATTGAACAAAGTCCCAGAATTGCAAATAGATCTATTCGCAACGAGCGACAACAAGAAGTTGGCCCAGTACGTAGCCCCGTACGAGGATCCTCTAGCGGAAGCTATGGACGCAATGTCCCCGGATTGGAACAGGTGGTCCAGGATTTACCTGTTCCCACCAACCAACCTTCTGTTGGAAGCACTCGACAAACTGAGATCCTTTCGGGGATGGGCAGCGATAGTGGCCCACAAGTGGCCAGGCAGTGTATGGTTTCCGTTGATAACAGAACTACGCCTGAAGCTGATCCCGTTGCCGGAACCAGTTCTGACTCAGCTAGTACAGAAATCGACTGTCTACGCTTCATCAGAGAAAACCCAGAACCTTCATCTCATGATTTCTCACCCTAGCGGTCAAGAAAAGGTTCGGGTTTTCGGCAGACAGTATTAACTTCTTAGAAGAGTACAAGTCAAAGTCAACGAGAAGACAATACGAATCCTCCTGGAAGAAATGGGTGGCCTTTGTCAAGGCAAAGAAACCTCAAGAGATTTCTACGGATTTCTGCTTGTCCTTCTTCATCCATCTTCACGGACAAGGACTAGCGGCTAATACGATTACGACATGCAAATCTGCCTTGGCTAGACCGATTCTTTATGCCTTCCAAGTGGACTTTTCTAATGAAATCTTCAATAAGATTCCGAAAGCCTGTGCTAAACTTCGACCTGCAGCCCCTCCTATGGCTATTTCATGGTCCTTGGATAAGGTGCTTCATCTGGCTTCGACCCTGAAGAATGAAGATTGCTCGCTAAAAAGACTTGACTCAGAAAGTGATATTTTTATTTGCACTAGCCTCAGGAGCCAGAGTTAGTGAAATAGTGGCCCTCTCGAGGGATGACGGCCACATAGTTTACACCAAATGGTGAACTAAATCTCTTTCCGGATCCAACGTTTCTCGCCAAGAATGAGCTACCCACTAAGAGATGGGGCCCCTGGAGAATCGGCCCTCTAAAGGAAGAAGCATCTCTCTGTCCAGTGGAATGCTTAAAGGTCTATCTTCGTACAACTTCAGACTTTAGGGAAGGCCAACCTTTTAGGGGAGAGACTTCTGGTTCGACATTATCTTTGAAACAGATAAGGGCGAAAATCACTTACTTTATTCGCAGGGCGGATCCTGATAGTACACCCGCAGGTCATGATCCAAGAATGGTTGCCTCGTCTCTCAATTTTTTCCAAACTATGTCGTTTGATAATCTGCGTGCTTATACTGGTTGGAAGTCCTCCAGAGTATTTTTCAAGCACTATGCGAAGCAACTGCAAGAAATAAAACTTCATGTAGTGGCTGCAGGCTGTGTAATAAAGCCTGTAGTTTGATTACTGCGAAGGACAGTGCACTAATTGGGACTGTTAGTGAAGGGTGTACATGATAGACTTCGGTATATCATGATATTGAGTGTCGATATGGACATTATATACTGTCTTACTCAGTTAAGTGAACTTAAGCATAATATTCGACATGTGTGCCAGCATATTTATGCGTGATGTTTTTAGTAATAACATTTATTGAAATTTCCTATTTCATAGAGTGGCAATGTTTCTTTTGTTATTACAATTATGCTTTTTATGTCTATGTATAGCATAAAATATATGATTTAATCATAATTTCTGTGTTTCTTGTTAATAAACCATGGAAGGAATCTTTGCGTCTATCTCGCCGTAAGATTATTTGATTATATTCAGAGCATCCTTGATCCTCTTGAGATCTTGAGGGACAAGATCCCTTGTTATGCAAACAGATAAGTTTGGTTGTACTATGTTTGTTACTGTATTATGATTTCTACGTGAACATAAACTTGTCTGATTGGCAGACTTGGGAGGTACAGTACTCTATTCAGTACCTGATACAAACTACTCTTTATGTATATATGACACAATATACTTCTGCTTACTAAATTGTTCCTTGAACTCACAATCCTCGGGTTTTTTTCCTAGAGTCTATACAGACTTTCCCTGTAGGGGGCAGGAAGAACTGGCACATGACATGCTCAGTTGATTGATGTATTGCGGTAACATCAAGTGTCTTTTGTCTTTATGTCCAATTAGGAAATAGTCAACTCGAGATAACGGCACAATTAAATCCACAGATACATTAATGCTCTGGTAAACTTCCATCAGCACAACATGGCCTAAGCCCAAAAAACGGATTTTGAACGTAGTGAAAAATCTATTTAACCTCCTTTGGTTAAAGGGTGTTTATCCCTCCCTATGGTACTGTATCTATAATAAATACTTTAAAAGCTACGGAAGAATGTTTGGTGGCGCCTCGTAGCGGCGGAAGCCCGAACTATTTTACAGTACATTAGGAGAGTCGAGTGTTTACCTCTCTAAGACTCTCCTATTTTTTTCTTGCCACATTCCTTCTCGTAATGAAAGGCTATTTGGGGTGTAAATAGCTATGAGACGTGTCGAGATACGTCCTTACGCGATATCCCTTGGAGAGATTTAAGGGATGCTCGCTCCAGGAGTTAGAATTCTGGGTACCTTCGGTAAATTCTCTGGGATATATCACTGTAGTCACATATAACTTAGGAAGCTACCAACGAAGGAATTTCCATCAGGACGACATGGCTCTTTCACCCAAAAATAGATTTTTCACTACGTTCAAAATCCGTTTCTTAGGCCTATTCTTTGTTTTCTGTTTCTCAGTCCTATCCTTTGATTACAGTTTTTCTGGCCTATTACTTGTTTACAGTTTCTCAGTCCTATCGTTTATTTTCAGTTTCTCAGTCCTATCCTTTGATTACAGTTTCTCAGGCCTATCCTTTGTTTTCTATTTCTCAGTCCTGTTCTTTGTTTTCAGTTTCTCAGGCCTATCCTTTGATTACAGTTTCTCAGGTCTATCATTTGTTTACAGTTTCTCAGTCCTGTTCTTTGTTTTCAGTTTCTCAGGCCTATCCTTTGATTACAGTTTCTCAGGTCTATCCTTTGTTTTCAGTTTCTCGGGCCTATCCTTTGATTACAGTTTCTCAGGCCTATCCTTTGTTTTCCGTTTCTCAGTCCTATCCTTTGTTTACAGTTTCTCAGGACTATCATCCTTTTTCAGTTCCTCAGGCCTATCATTCGATTACAGTTTCTCAAGCATGGCATTCGTTTATGAAAGCACATTTTTTAGGGATCACTCTTCTGTTTAAAAGAAATAAAGTAATCAAATCCTTTTTCTCTAACACAGGATCAACCACAGCTACCTACTTGAAGGAGACCTTAATTGCAACCTCTATATCTACATCCGTTGTTGGAGTACCAGTGATTCTTCCTCGCAAATCGAGGTTCCCTAGGTTCGTCGTGGTGTCAGAGGGTCAGTATGATCACGCCCACCATACCCACCATACTCATGAGGAGCACCAAATTCACGAGCCTCACTTTGCGTCAACTAATTCTACGATTAATGTCTACCTAGGGACGACTGCTACCTTAGATTGTATGGTGCATGACGTTACTAATGAATCAGTGAGTTACCCTAGCGTTGGGTTTTATTGAGTTACTGACATTTTTTTTCCATAAAGCATATTAAATTGAAGTTGAATATCTTATGAATAACTATACAGATAAGTACACATGAATTATAGTATTTCTATTGTTTGTATACTTACAAAAAGAAAATGAAAAAATCTAAATTGCAATATTTACTTATTTTCAGGTATCATGGCTTAGAGATGTTGATGATAATTTGGAATTACTTACATGGGAGTCGCATACATATTCTAAAGATAGCAGGTAGATTTAATAACTCTAACTCTCTCTCTCTCTCTCTCTCTCTCTCTCTCTCTCTCTCTCTCTCTCTCTCTCTCTCTCTCTCTCTCTCTCTCTCTCTGATGAATATAAACTGGACATTTTTAACTTTTTTTTAGATTATTTGACCTCTTGTATCTTAATAATCGAATCAAAGTATTCTCAACAATGAAAATAATGAAAACAAACGTCCTCATTTAGAGAATTCTGTCTATTACCTGGTCTGACCTCCCATCTTTCAAAATACTGTATGTCATATTACTCTAAATCTGATTATTTGTCTAAATAGCAAATCCATTCACATACAATTTTGAAAAGCCCTTAGTCAAATAATCTTTAAAACTAAGAAACCCCAGGTTCTCAGCTTCAAGAATCTGGTGATTAATACCTCTAAAATTTCTATAATTTGAATACAATAAATATATATCCAAAATCAATCTGAGTTTTGTCTAAACCGCAAAATCAACGTATATAAGTTTTCAGAACCCTCACAGTCAAATAATCTTTGTGTTTATATATACCTTATATGTCCTATTCTAAACTAATCCGTGTATTTGACTAACATCAAACCATGAACGAATAATTTTGCAAAGCCATTACAGTCAAATAATCATTGTAAGTAAACTACTCTATAACAGGTACTCCTTGCTCCAAGAATCTGGCGACAAATGGCAACGATGGCAGCTAGTTATCAGAGATGCCCAAGTGAAAGATGGAGGACAGTATCGATGTCAGGTAGCAACACTACCACCTCTGCTACTCATCTCCACTCTCAATGTTACTGGTAAGCATCTTTAACGACAGATACAGACAATAAATGAAGAATTTTCTATCTAAATTAAACAAGTAAAAGTTATATTTGAATTCCGTAAATGTTAGTAAATTCATGTGGATATGCAGTAAGTTTTGTATAATCAAACATAAAGAAACCTATAGTGCACAGAACAATAATAATAATAATAATCGCCCTTTTACAATAGAGCTACATATGTAGCTATATATATTTTTTTTCCCAGAATTACTATTCGGTCTCTCCCTGTTCCTTCACTGGAATGCCCTTTAATGTTTGTCAGGGCATTCCAGTGAAGGAGTCCTTGCATCTCTTGATGTGGAGTCACTTTTCACTAATGTTCCTGTAGACGAAACCATCCAGCTTATTCTGGATCGGGTCTATAAGGATGATTTGACCCCTCCACTCAATATTCTGAACATGGCACCCGCACTCTCCTGGTAATATGTCCAAAGACGGCCCCTTTCACCACCTATCATGGGCACATGTACATATAAAAGGATGGTGTGGCAATGGACTCTCCTCTAAGTGTCCTCTTTGCCAACTTTTACATGGGAGTCATTGAGGAGTGATTTTTTTTTTCACATGTAGATCGCCCCGAAATACACTTCAGCTACATAGATGAGACCTGTGTATAACCCCCCTCTTCTGACCACATAGATGAATTCTGTAGGACATTTAAGGAGAGCAGATCCCTTAGATTTTCAGTGGAGCATCATCACAATGGCCGCATTCCCTTCTTGGATGTCCTGGTCTCGACTGTTGAGCATGGTTTCAACATTACCATCTACACAAAACCCACGAACTTAGACCTCTGCTTGAATGGTGAAAGTGAACATCCCATTAGGTACAAGACCTCTACTATCCGAGCCTATGTTTGTCAGGCCCTCTAACATTGTTCTTCCTCGACGGAGACCCACAAGGAATTGGAAAGGATTACCCAGGTCCTTGTGAGCAACAGCTACTCCAATCGGGAGGTCAACCAAGAGGTCAAACGTGTCATGGATAATTAGTACGAAAGTGGGCGCAGCAGCGAGCAGTACATCCAAATGTCAACCTATACTACAAGGGTTTTATGCACAAGCAGTACCAGGAAGACAAGAAGGCTATGAAGATTATAAGGAACAACATCACGACAAGTAGGAAGTGAAATCATCTTGATAATCTATTATCAAATAACGAGGACCAGATCCCTTGTCATGAAAAACAATCCAGCTCCTACCATGCAAAACTTTCTGAAGAAGTCAAATGTCAGCTATTCCTACCAATACCCAGTCCTGGATTTGCGGCCGTTATATTGGTATGATGACGAAACTTTCTAAAAGTTTGTCCTGCCAGGTTCACCAGGGTGCTATTAAGCTGTGCCAGCTCTTGGTGCACAACAAATGCATCAAAAGAAAAGACATCACTGGCAATAGAACGATCCTTGAGGCCCTGCTCATACAGCAGGAAAATCTGAACCTCAATAACACACAAGAGATGTTCCTCTTCCCCTCCTGCCATAGGAACACCAATCAACCCTTTGCCCACATCGACAAGCATAAGAACGATCAGCGACCCGACAGCCTGCCTGTGACAGAGACTCTCCCGGCAAGCATCTCAGCCAATCAGGAAGCAGCTCAGGACGTACTGGACCTGGGAGCTGAGCGGCAGAACAGATTGCCTGTAATTTAGGCTCGCTCAGGGAGCGTCACTGGGAACTTAGGCCAGCATTACTCAGACCCTGTCTATCACTGAGGTCTGTGAGTGTAGCAGCAGCCCGACTGTGACGGATCCTTTCCCAGCGAGTGTCTCAGCCAATGGGAAAACTACTCCGTCCCAGACTCGGTACAGTCTCCGCTCACAGGGACCAAACAACAACCAGCGCCTGATTTGCTCTCCTAATAAATGAATCTGAAAATGGAGAGTACCACAAATGCAAACTTTACATTTTCTTAAGTTTTCTAGTAATGTAATCCAAATCCAAACCTCAATAACAATCTTACCTTTGTGTTTTTTTTTTTTAAATTTAGTAATTTTCCCAATTTGTGTTGACTACTAACGTGACTCATCGTTTCTAAAGACTCTAGATCAAAGTAAAGCTTAAAATTTTGATACCCCTAACCTTTTCCTGCAAACCACCTATTTCAAGCTCCAACTCCGTTTGGTTCACATTAGTAAAGGCTGACAAATTTAGTATAGAGTTATCTACTAAATATGGTTTGATCTTAAAGATCCGCATGCGGCTCCTGAGCCGTAGGTTGGTATGCCCTGGCCTAGGACTTAATAATAATAATAATAATAATAATAATAATAATAATAATAATAATAATAAAATACGAAATGAAATATCAAAAAATGAAAGATTCTTTCATGTATAAATATTCGTTTGTTTGTCTTTCCTAAGAATCTTCCCCTTACTTAGAAAAGCAATTAATATTTTTATCGCACTTCAAAAACCATCAAAAGAATGTCTTTTACTCAAATAACATTTTCCTATTTAATGAAAAATTTCATATCATCCTCTAATCTAAATGAATATTTGTAAAAAGAAACGCTGGTGTACATTAACCCTTAAAATATCATTTGAATTAGATAAGTTGATGAAAACTTTATGTTTTCGATAACAGATGAGAACATTTGAAAACACTTTTAACAACAAAGTATCTTGCATAAAACCAACGAATTTTGATTTGTTGGAGAAAAGAGCAAAAATATTTCTAAAACATGAATGGCAGAGGTAAGGGGCAGGACAATGACCTAGAGACTGCCCAACATCCCTCTCCACCAAGCTAGGACTTAGGAGGGCCAGGCAATAGCTGCTGATAACTCAGTTGGTAGACCTACAGGCTCCCCTCAGACGACCCCCTAGTTCACAAGGATGGTGAGGTTGTAGGAACTACTAGAAACTATTGACATTGATTGATTAATTGATTTGGAATTTTCAGGCATCCTGCCATCCAAGTTCATTGACGCCGATTGTCAGAGAGGGTCGTCTCCAATAGGGCTACCTCAGACCCAGTACATATAAATCCAGCATTTGTAATTTCATGTATCTATTGGATCAGTTATAATAATATTTAGATGATAGTGGGTCGTAATAAATTTTTAAGGTATATCAATGTGGGTATCTCAAAAAAGAAGGCGAGACAAAAATTTCTCAAGAGGTTTTAAGAAGAAAATATTAAAAAGATCATATCACTTATTATTTTCCATCAAGCAAGTTTGTGAATTGGAACAGAAATTGAATACATCACGCGTTTACAAATAGCCTGCAAATATTACAGTAGTATATATGCTATGGTCAAGGATTGATCTATATCTAAATATTTCACTGAGTGCATATAGACATAAAATACATCACTTACAAAATGATATGGGAATCTGCCCTTGTTATCAAACCGTCGACATGAATCTGTCATTAGGCCATTGGAAGCTGAATTTCTTGGTCTCATACTATTACAATATCATCTGGATAGACTCAGAAAAGGCACATTTGGTAATGAGCTCTCTGATTCAAGAAGATGAATCTTTCTATATGGTTTCAATGCTCACCATAGGGAGGGGTTAAGTTAATTTTCTCCAACCGATCGCCATGGCTTAAGAGCTTTAGACTTTGCTTCTGAATCAGACTGTGAGCAAATCATAAGTGAAGCTACTCAGAGGTCCAGTAACTGCTTGCACCTCGCATATACTGACTCCCCTGGCGTTATAACAAGTAAGGCTAGTTCTCCAGTTGGGACACCTGCTCATGCCTTGATTTCATTAGTAGTGAAGACTGAGCAGCTTGTCCATGATGTATCATACTCCCGTAAGATTTATATGAAATCTCTAGCAGACTGGAGTGGGATTTTGCATGATCTTTTGGGCTTGAATTGATCACAATTGTATAGTAGTGTTGATCCTGTTGTCCATTTGAATGAGAATCTAGTCAGCATAATTGTTAGGTGTATCCCTTCTCGTGTGCTAAGGTACCGAGTGAAGGACAAACCGTGGTTCATTGATGATTGTAGACACGGTTATTTGGAGAAGCAGGAGGCCTATCATCTTTAGAAGGGTAACAGATCAGATTATACCTGGAATAACTATACTCAGCATGGAGCTTTTTCTCAGAGAGTTTATGCTTTTACTGTAAAGGAATACAATTTAACCATAAAAGAAACCCTTTCTGGTACAACCCAGGAACATAAGTGGTTGACTATCCTTAAATCTTCACTCTTTGGTGTAGATGCAACAGTTCATCCTTTACTTAAACCATATGGCTCAGTCCCTCACTGTCCAAGGGAAAAGGCAACCCTTTTGACTGATGTATTTGACAGTAAACAGAGTAATGAGAAACTCGAACTTCCTCACTCATGTTTTCCTGAGGCTAAACTAACTAGTTTAGCTTGTCTATCTCGTGAAATTAAAGGTCTCTTGATGCACCTTACTACTTATGGAGGTGTAGACCAAATGTTATTTTTCCTTCGTTTTTTATAAAGACAGCAGATTACTTAGCTTCAAAGTTATCTGTTATTTTGCACAAGTTAGCAAGACGTGGAGCTTTTAGCACATGAGAGAATTGGTAATGTTACTCCACCATGTAAATGTGTTTGTGGTAGCTTAAGTCCAACTGATTACAACCCAATTTCAATAACTCCCATATTATCTAAGGTTTTTTAACGTCTTCTGGCAAAATGTCTTAATAGGTTGCTGAAGGTAATCATGTGCAATTTGGTTTTCGTAAAAGCCTTGGAGCATGTGATGCCCTTCTTACAATCTCCAGTGCTGTACAGAAATCCCTTGATTGGGGTCAGGAAGTTCGTATGATTGGCCTTGATTTTAGAGCTGCCTTTGACCATGTTAATCATGAGGCCCTTGTTTCCAAACTCAAATAGTTGGGAATGGGTGGGTCGTTTTTTAGCATTATTATTGACCTTTTAAGTACTAGATCTCAAGGAGTGAATATAGGAATGTGATATCTGGTGTTCTACGGAGTAGTGTTTTTCACCCATTACTTATCATACGATATACACATGTCAGGTGGTTTGATCAAGAAAACAAGCTTGCTGCATATGCTACTCTCTTTGCATAAATTTATCTCCTGAATGTAGATCTGGGGTTGCTGAATCCCTTAAAAGAGATCTAGCTAAAATTAGTGCATGGTGCAAATTATAGAATATGAAGTTGAATCCTAATAAAACTCAAAGTATGATTGTAAGTAGGTCAAGGACAGTGGCTCCTCCTCAACATCCGGATCTCAGTGTTGATACTGTTTCTTTAACTTTGTATGACTCTGGTGTGGTTCTCGAAGGCAAATTTACTTTTAAGAAACACATTAGGTCTGTGTCTTCTTCAATTGCACAAAAAAATTAGCTTATTGAGAAAGTCTTTTTAGATTTTCGGTGATCAATCTATTTTGAATTAGCGTTTTAATTCTATGTTGTTACGAGTATTGTTCTCCTGTCTGGTCTTCAGCTCAATTAGTTCATTATGCATGTTGCATAAGATTTTTTATAACTCTGACCATCCTTTACATTCAGACCTTCCCGGACAGTTCCATCCTGTTCGTAATACTAGGTATGCAGTTAATTCCATCCTGTTCGTAATACTAGGTATGCAGTTAATTCTAATAGTAAGGCCTTCTCCATCATGAGGCTCAATATTACACAGTACTCTAGAAGTTTTATTCCAGCTGTGACCAAGTTGTGGAAGGATCTTCCTAATCGGGTAGTTGAATCAGTAGAACTTCAAAAGTTCAACCTCGCAGCAAAAGTTTTTATGCTGAATAGACTTGCACAAGTCCTTTTATAGTTTATATATCAAATATCTGTTTTAATGTTGTTAATGTTTTTAAGATATTTTATACTAATTTTCCATTACTTCTTAAATCGTTTATTTCCTTATTCCCTTTCCTCATTGGGCTATTTTAAACTGTAGGAGCCTTAGGGCTTATAGCATCTTGTTCTTCCAACTAGGATTGTAGCTTTGCTAGTAATAATAATAATAATAATAATAATAATAATAATAATAATAATAATAATAATAATAATAATGCTGATTCTCATCTTAATTTATTGGACAGGAACTTACGGTCTATTGAATTTCTTATTCCTGATCTGGATATTTATCTTTGGCACAGTCATTCAATTATATCATTATGCATGTTGTATAAGATTTTTCATAATTCTGACCATCCTTTACATTCAAATCTTCCTGGACAGTTTCATCCTGTGCGTAATACTAGGCATGCAATTAATTCTAATAGTCAGGCCTTCTCCATCACGAGGTTCAATACTACACAGTATTCTAGAAGTTTTATTCCAGTTCAGGATTGATCTTCCTAATCAGGTAGTTGAATCAGAACTTCAAAAGTTCAAACTTGCAAATGTTTTTGTGTTGAACAGGCTGACATAAGTCTTTTTACAGTTTATAGAGACATATCTTTTTTGATTTTGTTACTGTCTTTAGAATAATGTATCGCTCATTTTTTATCAATGTTTATTTACTTCCTTGTTTCATTTCCACACAGGGCTATTTTTCCCTGTTGGAGCCCTTAGGCTTATAGCATCTTGCTTTTCCAACAAGGGTTGTAGCTTGGCTAATAATAATAATAATAATAATAATAATAATAATAATATGGCCGTCATATTAATTATAATTATTTCATATATGTCAAGCCTAGCGCATCAGACTATTTGTGATCCTAAAGTTATCTGCTTCATTCAGGTAAAAAAAAAAAAAAAGAAAAAAAAAAGTTGACTAAAGTAATTGGCCTTCGTGAAAAAAGTAATATCGGACTGGGTACTTGAAGGATTATGAGAGGACAATCTTTATAATTACTATAATTTGACAATTGCAAAATTATATACTGTGATATCGGAATCCTGAACGAGCAATGGGTTAGAAAATATAAGTAGAACGTGAACAAATTCCTATCAAGTTTTTTTTTTCTTTTTATCACAAATCTTAGGAAAAGATTCATCTTAATATGAAATAGTTATGAGTAAAGATCAATGATGATGAGTAATGAGTGGTGTGGAATGACTTACTTAACATACTGATCTGATTTTTTTTCCATGTTCATTATAGAATTGTGATTTTGATTCAACAATAAAAAAATAAAATAATACAATCTACGAGTAATTTTCAACTAATATAAACATGATATATATATGAAACAATTGACATTCTTAACACTCACCAGCTCCTGAGTAAGTAGGTCAGCCTGTTTCTTACTGGTAGTTCAATATGAGCTGCACAGAGGAGCCTGTGAGTGAGAGGTCAAGATGAGTAATTTTCAAAAGATAATTATGCTGACAAATAAATCACAGAATAAGGAAGAAATTCTAAAAAATGAAGGATAAGAAAAGAATTATGAGAGCTTGAGAAATTATACAATAAATGGGATTCATTTCGTATATCAATTTTTCCTTCAGAGATGTAAATTTTTTCCATTCTGGTATTAATGACGACAGATTATTATTATTATTATTATTATTATTATCATTATTATTATTATTATTATTATTATTATTATTATTATTATTATTATTATTATTATAAAAAACCTGTAACATCAAAAATTAATATTTTCGAAACAGAATCCAAAATGGAGTCATCATCGTCGCACTGGTACAGCTTCTCTCTTTGTGTTAATAGCTTAATTGGTTTCACTTTATATTATAGATGCAATGGACCCCAACCTGGGGTCTATGGTTGCACCTCTATGCTCCACAAGCCTTGTAATCGAGGGCTCTTTTTAAGATGGTCACCGTTCCCTTGATGGCAGCAATCTGCACCTCTATACTCCACTAGCCTTGTAACCGAGGGCTCTTTTCAAGATGGTCACCGTTCCCTTGATGTCAGCAATCTGCACCTCTATACTCCACTAGCCTTGTATCCAAGAGCTCTTTCCAAGATGGTCACTGTTCCCTTGATGGCAGCAATCTGCACCTCTATACTCCACTAGCCTTGTATCCTAAGGCTCTTTTCAAGATGATCACCGTTCAATTGATGGTAGCAATCTGCCCTCTTCACTCCACTAGCCTTGTATCCGAGGGACCTTTTCAAGATGGTCACCCATCCCTTGATGGCAACAATCTGCACCTCTATACTCCACTAGCCTTGTATGCAAGGGCTCTTTTGAAGATGGTCACCGTTCCTTTGATGGCAGCAATCTGCCCCTCTATACACCGCTAGCCTTGTATCCGTGGGCTCTTTCCAAGATGGTCATTGTTCCCTTGATGGCAACAATCTGCACCTCTTTACTCCACTAGCCTTGTATCTGAGGGCTCTTTTCAAGATGGTCACCGTTCACTTGATGGCAGCAATCTGCACCTCTATGCTCTACTAGCTTTGTATAAAAGGGCTCTTTTTAAGATGGTCACCATTTCATAATGGCAGCAATCTGCACCTCTATACCCAACTAACCTTGTATCTGAGGGTTCTTTTTATGATGGTCACCATTTCCTTGATGGTAGCAATCTGCACCTCTTTACTCCACTAGCCTTGTATCCGAGGGCTCTTTTCAATATGGTCACCATTCCCTTGATGTTAGCAATCTGCACCTCGATGCTCCATTAGCCTGGTATCCGAGGGCTCTTTTTAAAATGGTCATCGTTCCCTTGATGGCAGCAATCTGCACCTCTATACTCCACTAGCCTTCTATAAGAGGGGGCTTTTCAAGATGATCACCGTTCCCTTGCTGGCAATAATCTGCACCTCTTTACTCCACTAGCCTTGTATATGAGGGCTCTTTTTATGATGGTCACCGTTCCCTTGATGGCAGCAATCTGCACCTCTATACTCCACTAGCTTTGTATCCGAGGGCTCTTTTTAGGATGGTCACCGTTCGCTTGATGGCAGCAATCTGCACCTCTATACTCCACTAGTCTTGTATCCGAGGGCTCTTTTCAAGATGGTCACTGTTCCCTTGATGGCAGAAATCTGCACCTCTATGATCCACAAGCATTGTATTCGAGGGCTCTTTTTAGGATGGTCACCGTTCCCTTGATGGCTGCAATCTGCTCCTCAGTACTCCACTAGCCTTGTATCCAAGGGCTCTTTTCAAGATGGTCACCATTCCCTTGATGGCAGTAATCTGCACTTCTATACTCCACTAGCCTTGTATCTGAGGGCTCTTTTCAAGATGGTCACCGTTCCCTTGATGGCAGCAATCTACACCTCTATACTCCACTAGCCTTGTATCCAAAGGCTCTTTTCAAGATGGTCACCGTTCCTTTGATGACAGTAATCTGCACTTCTATACTCCATAAGCCTTGTACGTGAGTGCTCTTTCCAAGATGGTCACCATTCCCTTGACGGCAGCAATCTGCACCTCTTTACTCCACTAGCCTTGTATCCGAGGGCTCTTTTCAAGATGGTCACCGTTACCTTGATGGCAGCAATCTGCACCTCTATACTCCACTAGCCTTGTATCCGAGGGATCTTTTCAAGATGGTCACTGTTACCTTGATGGCAGCAATCTGCACCTCTATACTCCACTAGCCTTGTATCCTAAGGCTCTTTTCAAGATGGTCACTGTTCCCTTGATGGAAGCAATCTACACCTCTATACGCCACTAGTCTTGTATCCAAGGGCTCTATTCGAGATGGTCACCGTTCCCTTGATGGCAGCAATCTGCACCTCTATACTCCACTAGCCTTGTATCCTAAGGCTCTTTCCAAGATGGTCACTGTTCCCTTGATGGAAGCAATCTACACCTCTATACGCCACTAGTCTTGTATCCAAGGGCTCTATTCGAGATGGTCACTGTTCCTTTGATGGCAGTAATCTGCACCTCTATACTCTACTAGCCTTGTATCCTAAGGCTTTTTTTCAAGATGGTCACCGTTCCTTTGATGGCAGCAATCTGCACCTCTTTACTCCACTAGCCTTGTATCCGAGGGCTCTTTTTAGGATGGTCACCGTTCCCTTGATGGCAGCAATCTGCACCTCTATACTCCACTAGCCTTGTATCCGAGGGCTCTTTTTAGGATGGTCACCGTTCCCTTGATGGCAGCAATCTGCACCTCTATACTCCACTAGCCTTGTATCCTAAGGCTTTTTTCAAGATGGTCACCGTTCCTTTGATGGCAGCAATCTGCACCTCTTTACTCCACTAGCCTTGTATCCGAGGGCTCTTTTTAGGATGGTCACCGTTCCCTTGATGGCAGCAATCTGCACCTCATTTATGCTTGGGCAACTTGGTACCGCCTAAAGGTATTGTCTCTGGTTTTTCTTCATAAGTCCTGTTGCCCCCACCACCACAGGTATTATTCCTATTTCTTTCAGATCATTTTTTAGTTCTTGATATTTTGTTATTTTCTGCCTCTCGGCTCTATTGAGGCCAAAATTTCTGGGTACTGTCACATCTATAATCTTTGCTGCTTTTTTCTTCTTTATTCCAGATCACAATATCAGGTCTTACAGCACCTCCCGTATGGTTACGTATGTCCTGTCAGCAAAAATTTTCAATAATTCTAATGACACCATTTTGGCACTAGAATGTATCAGGGAGTCATTCTAGTGGTATTTATTTCCACTGTGCACATTTACTTCCATCCATTATTATCATAAAGGCTATGAGGAATTGGAGTTACTCCATATTTTCAATGAAAAGTTCTGCAGAGCTGCCTTATGAGTGAAAAAATCCCAAAATATTTGTGCTAATTTTTTTTCTGTTCCCTGACTTCATAACGGAATCCCGGCTTCAAATTATTATCAAAATTATTAGATTTATTACTGTCATCAAAATTAAAATTATTATTATTCCGACAATTCGTGTCATTTTTTTTATATTTTTTTATTATTGTTGTTGTTATTTATTATTATTATTATTATTATTATTATTATTATTATTATTATTATTATTATTATTACACACACACACACACACACACATATATATATATATATATATATATATATATATATGTATATCTATCTATATATATATATATTATATCTATCTATCTATATATATATATATATATATATATATATATATATATATATATATATATATATATATATATATATATATATATATATATATCTATATATATATATATATATATATATATATATATATCTACCTATCTATCTATAGTGTGTATATATATATATTAGATTTATTACTATTATCAAAATTATTAAAATTATCATTATTCCGACAATTCGTGTCATTTAAAAAAAAAATTATTATTATCATCATTATCACACACACAGATATATATGTATATGTATATGTACTGTATATATATATATATATATATATATATATATATATATATATATATATATATATATATGTACAGGGTATATGTATATCTATCTATCTTTCTATATACATACATATATATATATATATATATATATATATATATATATATATATATATATATATATTTTGACGATCTATCACTGAAGCATGCAATGTATGTATTGTAACTACACCGGAGGAAGGATCAGAAGAAAGAAAATTTTGCCTTAGCGCTTTTTATACTCATACCTCTTCAGGGCCAGCCAATTGGGCCTGAAGATTTATGAAAATATGAAGTGCTAGGTCAAAATTTCGTTCTTCTGATCCTTCTTCCAGCTTAGGGATAAATAGATAAATAAACAAATAAATAAATAGATAAATAAATGAATGAATAAATATCTATCTATCTATCTATCTATCTATCTATCTATATATATATATATATATATATATATATATATATATATATATATATATATATATATATATATATATATATACACATACTGAAATTCCAATTCTCTCAATCAAACTTGTCATGCAGAGCCACAAGTGCAAGTGGTCGACGACCGGGGTACTAAGGTGGCCGAGAAGCACTACAACAGCGGCAGCATGATCGAACTGAAATGCGTGATTGAGTCGGCCCCTTTTCCCTACGGTCAGGTCACCTGGAAGCGAGGTCAGGAGACACTCCGTTTCAATTCGTCAGTAGGAGGAATCAGGTATGTAGTAATTAATGATGCAGTTTGAAATTATATTATTTTAGGGATGTTTTAAATCTTTTTATGATGAGATTCACTGTATAAAACATTACTTTTGAGTCAGATAAACATTTACATACGTAGAGTGGCTGCAAAAGCTATCGGTAAATGCTTTCTGCTGAAGCTTAATGTTGCCTATTGTTATTTTGAAGAAATATTGCTGTTTCATCAAATTAACATTTATGTATGTACAGTTGGACACATGAGTCCCTGGGACACCTAGTTCCAAAGTAGTGACCCCTATCACACCCTACTTTGCAGTGAGTAACCAAACAGATAGAGTAGGAAGAGATGGAAGATGTGGTGGGTAGGCCTACACACAGCAACTCGCTGAGCAGTAAGGGTGTGACAGGGTGCACTTCCTCAAAGTGAGTTGTGCCAAGAATTCCTGTTTCCAACTGTACAATAGGTCCAAAAACTAGCTTAATGTTGTTTCGTGTTATATTTAGGATTTTGGGCTATATAGATTGTCGCTGGGACTCTGAGGACATTCAGTGACCAAATAAAAGTAGCGAAAACCTCACAGTTAGGCATGCTTCACACGAGTGGGATGAAACAGTGCGGAATATTTCCGCATGTCAAAAAGCATGTCTTCATATGAGCGGTTGTTTTCCGTGCGGTTTGTCTGTCTACATCAGGACAGAATACACAGTCAGTCGGTGTTTGCTCGAGATTGAGGACGCAAAGAAGTTACTAGTCTTTGTGCATATAATAAATAGGGTGCTAAATGTGTCCTCATGTTCTGTAAAATACTGTCATATAGTGTAACTCTACTATAATAATAATAATAATAATAATAATAATAATAATAATAATAATAAAACAATTGATATTAATCACTAAAAATTGGAGCAGAAGATGAACGCCTACCTTCTGCAATAGCTAAACCATTACTAAGGGAGGGAGAAAACCTCTAGTCTGAAGGGTGCCATAAACTTCTTAAGTATTCTATCCCATGTGACACCGCACGGATTAGCAGTGCATGAGGTTAGCAAATCACTACCATCCGGATATTCTGTTGCACGGACATTGTGTGAAGGGCCTCATTGATCTCTATTGATTTCTAAATCGCACGGGCGAAACCGCACAGTTTCAATACGCTTGTGTGAAGCAGGCCTAACAATATGAAGTAAAAGGCCCGCTTTACACGAGTAGATTGAAACCGTGCGGTTTAGAAATCAATGAGGCCCTTCACAGGCTGCAGAAAATATCCTTGCGGAAGAATATCCGGACAGTAGTGATTTCCTTAATTATAGTAATACTTAAGAAGTTTATGGTCCCCATCAGACGAGAGAATTTTTCCTGGGTGGCAACAGCGTTTTAGCTGTTACAGAGGGTAGGTGTTCTTCTTCTGCTGTATATTTTTCAGTGCCTAGGCATAATATGAATTGTATCATTATTATCATTATCATTATTATTATTATTATTATTATTATCATTATCATTATAATTATTATTATTATTGTTATAATTATTATTATGACGGCAGGCATAACAACTTCTATTTATGTTCTATTTACCTGAATCCAGATATGGATGTTTCTATCTTCGATTGTCTTCTTACCATTATGACCAAGATACAAGAAGACGATAAAAAGGCCTCTTCTGTCTTTGTTTGTGATTTCAATGCTCACCATAGGGAGCGGTTAAATTCTGTTTCTCCTACCAATCGCCATGGCTTAAAAGCTTTAGACTTTGCCTCTGAATCTGGCAGTGAGTAAATTATATATGAAGCTACTCTGGTCTGATAAATGATTGGACCTCATATACACCGACTTCCCTGGCATTATTACAAGCAAGGTTGGTTCTCCAGTTAGGACATCTGATCACGCCTTAATTTTATTGGTTGTGAAGACTGAGCAGCCTGTCCCTGATGTATCATACTCATGCAAGATTTATATGAAATCTCAAGCAGACAGGAATGGGATTTTGCATGATCTTTTGGGCTTTAACTGGTAAAAATTGTATAGTTGTGCTGATCCTGTTGTCCCTTTGAATGAGAATCTAGTCAACATAATTGATAGGTGTAACCCTTCTCATGTGCTAAGGTACCGAGTGAAAGACAAACTGGTTTAATGATAATTGTAGACGTACTTATTTGGAGAAGCAGGAGGCCTATCATCTTTGGAAGGGTAACAGATCAGATTTGATTTGGAATAACTATACTCAGCTTCAACTGAAAAGGAATACAATTTAGCAATAAAAGAAACCCATTCTGGTATAACCCAGGAACATACGTGGTGGACTACCCTTAATTCTGCACTTTTTGGTATAAATGCAACAGTTCCTCCTTAACTTGAATCAGATGATTCTGTCACTCACTGTCCAAAAGAAAAGGCAACCCTTTTAGCTGATGTGCTTGACAGTAAGCAGTGTAATGAGAAAATTGATCTTCCTCATTCCTGTTTTCCTAAGGTTAAACTAACTAGTTCAGATTTTCGATCTCATGAAATTGAAGCTCTTGATGGACCTTGATGCTTATGGGGGGTGGAGACCCAAATGATATTTTTCCTCTTTTTTTGAGACTGCAGATTTCTTAGCTGCAAAATTACCCATTTTCTTACAAAAGATGGCAAGAGGAGGAGCTTTTAGCACTTGTTGAAGAATTGGT
>NC_090743.1:76005181-76013243 GCF_036898095.1 Palaemon carinicauda | reverse complement strand
AGAGAGAATGAGTAAGGGGGGGGGGGCACCAGCCAACATTGGAAATTCAAGTCATTTAACGAGTAGGACATTGGAGAGAAATTAAAAGAAAATAAGTAAATAAAGAAGAGGAATGCTTCTCCAAAGCAGAAATTATGAGAGAGAGAGAGAGAGAGAGAGAGAGAGAGAGAGAGAGAGAGAGAGAGAGAGAGAGAGAGAGAGAGAGAGAGAGAGAGAGGAGAGAGGCCAAAATTGGAAAATCCAGTGATTTTAGGAGTAGAACAGTTGAGTGAAACTAAAAGAAAATAAGAAATTAAGAAGAAATGCTTATCCAAAGCCGAAAATATGTGTTATGTGAGAGAGAGAGAGAGAGAGAGAGAGAGAGAGAGAGAGAGAGAGAGAGAGAGAGAGAGAGAGAGAGCAACAAATAAAATGAGAATATGAAACCCACCTTTGGGAACGCCACATGAAGATTTGATTTTTTCTTGTGGTCTAATTGTGGTAATCATTAAGAGACTACTCTATATCCACGCTATTCCTTTTTGGCTTCAAATATAGTCGTCATTTAAACACAAGGCGTTTCACTATAGATCACATAGATTTCAGGAAATGTCAGCACTTTTATAAGTACCTAATATTTTATTCCGCTAAACACTGATCTTTCAAGTATGAAGACTTGTGCAATGATGCTCATTTGGTTTTAAGGATCCTCACTGCAATTCAAATATGATGGACCAGATCATTGCAATTTCTGACACAATATTTTATAAACGATTCTGATGTAAATAGATTCACATAGTATTTGTTAGAAGTATTCCTCTGCTCATTTCTATCGTATAAATATCGTTAGGAAACACTCGTGCAGCCACAAGACAGCCTAGCACTGGGGACCTCGCACTGCTACAGAATGAAATAAAAAATAGGGAACTCAAATCTCTCACAGACACACACATACAAAACCCCCTTCGACCATCCCCCCTTTTCCCAGTAACCCGAAAGGGAGAAAAGAGAAGACTCCGCCCCATTTTCCCCTTCTGACCCTATCGGGTGACCAGCTGCCCGAGCGATGGGTGGGGCATCAAGGGGTCGTCCAATTAAATCCTTTACCCTTGCTCTGGGCTGCGGCCCAGCGAGAGAAAGGGCTGCTATCAGCATCCCCCCTTTCCATTTCACGTGTGAAGGGAACAAACTCCAGCCGCGGGTAGTACTGCTATAAAGCCTCGCCAGCGCCCCTTGTTCAAATCTCCCTTTATCCAAACCCTAAAAACGCCGCTCTCCCTTTACCCTTTGCCCCTGCCATTCTTCATCCGAGGGCAATAAAACTGGGTGATGCTCGTCCATACCCCGGGGGAAGGACGGCGAGGGCATCACCCCATCGTGCCCAGTTACATAAAAAGGATTCGACGGACAGCGACAACCCTCTCGCGGGACAAAGAAGTCCTGTCACCATTGTGTAGGTCTCCCCGACCCCTCCCGAGACCTTTGACCACGCGTCTAACACACGGGGCTGTGTGGAGCTCCACTACTGTATGTGTAGATGCCCTTCCAATACCCTTCCATACCCCCTTCCAACGGACCTCTTTTTTAGCGCCCAGGAGCTTTAGAGAGTAAATGGGAGTTTCGTCTAAGCGGGTCGCGGGCACGAGTCCTGGCAAGGGGGTTATATTTGGAAGGAGTTGGGGTATGTGGAAGGAGTTATCCCGGGCATGGAGTTATCATCTCCGAGTTCATCTATCTTGGAAGCTACCTTGAACTCTCAGTAACGATTTTAGCAGACTTGACTGAGTCTGTTTGACTTGCAGAATGATTATCATTAATTTCAACACCTTAAGATCCGGGTTTGTAAAGGAATCGTGGTACATCACAAATCGTAACTTCTAGCGACCTCTGGTATCCGAAACTCGGCATCTGGTCCATTGACAAACGTGGGTAATTCCAGTTAGGTAAAAAACGGGGGTTAGTCTTCCAATAATATACCCCTCTCTCTCTCTCTCTCTCTCTCTCTCTCTCTCCTCTCTCTCTCTCTCTCTCTCTCTCTCTCTCAACGTTGAGGGTATTTAGTAACATATCTGCGTTTTTGAAAATAAAAAGAACTCAAACTCAGAAAATGTACACGAATGATACCTTTTCATTCTGTGCCAATCCTTGCTCAAAGAAAGATCAAATAACAGTTCACACACGCGGTCTCATATATATATATATATATATATATATATATATATATATATATATATTGTATATATATATATATATATATATATATATATATATATATATATATATATATATATATATATATATATATATATATATATATATTGCCGAATAATGTACTACAACATTTAATATAATCCTTTCTCTGGATAGACCAGAAATGATTTTATTCTTATAATGAAACGAGGTTGATAGAGTACAACGGGTCTCTCTCTCTCTCTCTCTCTCTCTCGTTTTTAGAGTCGATAACTTTTTTTAATGTTCCAGCAGTCATGCCTTAATAGGCCCTGCCATTGTGTAAGGCTGCCCATCTATCCCCCTCCCCCTTAAGTTCCCCCTTTATCCAAAACCAAAACGGGGCGTCATTTTCTGATCGCCCAATCATCGTCATCATCATCATCATCATCATCATCACCATCTTCCGTCAACATTTGGTTTCATGAGACAAATCGCACCCGTCCACTCCAACGCGCGCTCTCTCTCTCTCTCTCTCTCTCTCTCTCTCTCTCTCTCTCTCTCTCTCTCTGTCAGACCGACAGAAACCACGAATTTCCCTCATCTGCAGGCTATTGGGCTTTGGCTGTCACAAGACTTATTTACGTCCTTTGAAAAGCTTTGCGGACGAGGCTGCTTGTTCCTATCCCTATGTACAGATGGACACCCATCCAAGTGCTGACGAGGTTCATTGTCGAGTAACTTTTATGATTAAGAAAATAGTGGTGTAGCACTACATGTAACGGACGCCTTAACGTTCAAGGTTATGGCTGGTTATCGCTCACGTATATTTTTTATTCTTCTTCAGAAT
The DNA here is from genome assembly GCF_036898095.1 of Palaemon carinicauda. Classification (NCBI taxonomy): domain Eukaryota; kingdom Metazoa; phylum Arthropoda; class Malacostraca; order Decapoda; family Palaemonidae; genus Palaemon; species Palaemon carinicauda. The sequence goes on along the minus strand of NC_090743.1, from coordinate 76,010,245 downwards.
GAGAAAAAGAAGGATATTTCTTAGTTTGTTTTTAGTTTTCTTCGGATTATAAAAAAACCCTTCAGGAAATTAGATGGTAAATGCAATTTTAACAGTAAATGCCCTTTTATTGTGAATTGGCCTACCTCGAATCTACTTCTGTTGTAGTTGGGGTTGGAAGTATCTGTCTGTTCAATAATTATTATTATTATTATTATTATTATTATTATTATTATTATTATTATTATTATTATTATTATTATTATTATTATTATTATTATATAAAAGAGGGTTGTGATGCTAAATCTAAGCGAAGGGTTCATGATCCGCATTTTTCGTCATTGTTACAAAAAAAAAATATAAAAATCTAGATACATTTGTGTGTTATGTTGCACAATTACTATCATTATAATTATCATATCTCTGATACAAAGGTTGATTTTAGACTAGTAAGAAAATAATTTAACTGTAATCGGTTGCATTATTGTTTATATGTGTCCTCTGTTTTGTAAAATGGCTAATGTTTAAATTCGGCAATACAGTGCATCTACGTATGTGTGTGTACCCATATACAGTTTACTACTATCTAATGTGTACATGATATACATATGTCCTGTATTTATATATATATATATATATATATATATATATACATATATATGTATATATATATGTATATATTTATATATATATATATATATATATATATATATATATATATATATATATATATATATATATATATATATATATATATATATATATATATATTATATAATTCAGTTAGTGTGAGGAAATTAACTTCTTTATGGAATCGGCCACTTGTCCTATCCTTATCCGAGTTACATTTTCGCTATTGAAATCATTTAGAGTAGAAGCCTCAAATCTAGGCCTGGGAGATTAGTATCTATCGGTTTAAAGTTTCCTCCGTGTAAGTATTAAATTCTGCTGTCTATGGTGAGAATGTTGAGGTATTAGTTGTAAAAGAACTTCCCGAGATTAAATTTTAATGTTGACTCACCAATTTTTCGCAGAGGTTCATTCGTCAACTGTTTGGATGTTTTCCGTGATAGGTTTATGAATCTGATTTTCTTTAGTCTTTGGTCTCTCGTGAATGGTAGAGGCAAGGTTCAGGATAATATTCTAGAGACTGACCATGTGTGAATATAACCAGCGCCAAAGCCTCATTTCCATCAACCTAGGACCAGGGAAGGCCTGACAATTGCTGCTGATAACTTGGTAGGTAGACCTATATCCTTCCCTCAAACCCCCATCCATAGCTTACAAGGATGGGGAGATTCCAGCCACTACAAGAAATTATAAAGCCTTTGTGGGTCTCGAATCCCTGTCCAACAGATTGAGAGACAGAGAGACAGGTACGTTTCCAATAGGCTACCACAATCCCTTAAGTTTGTTGCCATTGGAATCGTTTTTAAATTGATGTTTTATTTTTGTATGTCGTTTTATTTAATTGGTTATATTTAGCTTCTCGATATTTTCCATTTCCTATATTTTTGTACAAAAAAATCTTCAATTTCAATTAATGAATGGCTTTTAGAAAACGTTGTTTTGGGTCTATTCTATTATTGTATGACTATTATTAATGGAACATGGGTTGTATAATTGAATTTCATGACCTCGTTTAAGTAGCTTGGTGGGTAAGTTAAGTATAGGGTCATGATTGCATGTAAGGTAGACGTAATTTAGTTAGATTTAGTTAGTTTGTTCATGGCTGAGAAATATGCAGAGGTAAAAATTTATACTTCTCCTTAATGTAAATTAGATAAATTTCATAAACATTTTATAAAGAAATATTTATTTACTCATATGTTTTCATTAAAAATAGGATGAAATTAAAAACGTTGTTAGATATAGACATTACTCAGTCAAGAAACTCTCATCCCTAAGGCTAAATATATCGCATAGTCATAGCTTCCCTTAATTTAGAAAAATAAATTAGGCTTTCCAGAGAGTTTGAAATTTCAGTAAAAAAAACCGTAAAAAAATCTTTATGATGGAGAGTAATTGCGATAACGTTTAAAACTTTACGTATGCAAAAATTTTTGTATGAAAGAAAAATGAAGAAAATTATGGTAATTCATCGTCATTAAAAACTATGGAAATAAGTAAAGTTCTCTTCTCAAAACTATTGATAATACCATATGAAACAATTTGCAATAATAATAATAATAATAATAATAATAATAATAATAATAATAATAATAATAATAATAATAATAATAATAATAATAATAATAATAATAATAATAATAATAATAATTATTATTATTATTATTATTATTATTATTATTATTATTATTATTATTATTATTAGCTAAACTACAACCCCAGCTGGAAAAACAGGACAGTAGAAGTCCAAGGGCCCCAACAGGGAAAAATAGCCCAGTAAGGAAAGGAAATAAGGAAAGAAATAGAATTCAATATATCAGAAATGTAAATATATTCTTTCTATATCGCAGTTATATAGGCATCTTGTCGTAATTAGGTAAAGGATAACATTCTACGTATAAGAGATCCTAAATGTATTTCTGTAGAAGTCCCAAGAGACTAAAAAGATGTCACAATTTTGTAGATAGAAGGTAATAATATAATTGACAAATTCCTCAACTTGTAAAAAAAGGGGGAGTTGGATGAATGTATACGTTTAGGAAAACTAAATGTATATCTGTAGAAGTGTCAATAGACTTTTGAAAAATGTCATGTTTTCGTAGATAGAAGGAAATAATATGATTGACAATGCCCTCAGTATAAAGATGGGACGTATGTATTATTGTGAATACTGACTATGAAAATAGACAACCTGGCAAATATGTAGAATTTAGGCAAAAATGAACCATTTCAGGTAGTTTGAATGGTGAGAATATGCGTAATTCTTCCTTGGCCATATACCAGATATATAAAAAATTATTTCATGGGTTGAAGTTTAATCCCCTGGAGAAAAGAACTAGATTCGATTTTAAATTTTTTTAAAAATCTTGAGTGGTTTTTAGATTCGCCTGTATTTTCTAAAATTAATATATATATATATATATATATATATATATATATATATATATATATATACAGATATATATATATATATATATATATATATATTTAAACAATATATATATATATATATATATATATATATATATATATATATATATAAATAGATACACTTAAACACGCACACACATGTATATATATATATATATATATATATATATATATATATATATATATATATATATATATATACATATATATATATATATATATATATATATATATATATATATATATATACATATAAATATATGTGTGTGTGGATGTGTCACCATTATTGCATAGCATTTTAACTTTGCATACGGTGGTACAAAACCTGTGAGGTCTGAGCATTTCCAAAACCCAAATATCAGAATAATAAATAAAAGTTACGAATGAAAGCTTAAAGTTTCATTTATTTATATACAAAACTATCATAAAGAATATTCACCCCTGCCTTTCTACGCTATCATCATTTAAAGGCCATATTTTATGCGTAAAATATATGTTGTCAGACATTTTTTTAAAAATGAAACTTTAACTCAGATTCCTTTGTGTATTTGAATCTAAGTGCAACCCGTTGGGAAATAGAAATTAAATGAAAAGCGGATAATTTCAGAAAATAGAAGTTAGTTTTAGCACTATTTCAAAATGCCCATTGTTGTTAATATGCTTATTTCAGCGTATATGAAGACATGAATGGATTAAAAATTGAAAGGAAAACTTCCTAATAATTCATCATTATTAGCCGTAGCCATCCACTGCAGGATAAAGGCCTCAGACATGCCCTTCCACTCGTGTCTGTAAATAGTCTTTCTTTACCATTCTACACCCGCACGGCGTCAATGACCTTAGATGTCAGGAGTCCAGAAAACTTTAAATCAATTAATCACTCTATACACGCAAATTTTCCTCGCTCATCAATTAATCGTCTTTTCTTCGTGTCCCTGGTCTGGTTCGTTCAATATCTCTAATTAGTAGTTAAGATGAGGTTAAATATTTTTTTTCATATACGCTTATATGGAATCTAATATTTTCAAATCAGTTAGGCTTGAGCAAGTGTCACTTACGTAACGAAGACTGGAGTTTTACGGCTAAATCTTCTTCCGTTCTTACTATGCGAAGCCTCAAAACAGTGAAACGCTAAACAGAGATTTCGAATTAGAACTCAAGTCTTTGAAACCCGAGCGCACCAGTCCTTATCAAAGCAGTATTACGTATCGAAATTTTATAAAAGTTATGGGCGCTTGGGCTACCATAGCTGTCTTCCGAATATAGAATTAATATTATACATTTTCTTTCAAAGCCTAAATCATGATCAGTAATATTCTTTCTTCTCCGATTTGGAATAATCAATTTTCCATTTAGTACCTTATGCTTTTCACTTTCACTTACATGTCTTACTCTAGCCTTTTTCTTTCCTTTTTAAAACCCTTTAAAGTGTATTTAAACTATATCATCAAACTTTAAAAAAAACTTTTGCTTCTTTCTAATTCAGGTTTAAATAAATACTTTGATTAAAAGTTGAAATGTCTCGGGAATCTTATGAAAGTTGTATATACAAGCGCTTATCTTTATCGTTATTAACCTACAGGTGATATATAATTACTGTAGCTTTTTCTCGTCTTGTCTTTATTACTTATACACAACCCTAATTTGTATTATTATTATTATTATTATTATTATTATTATTATTATTATTATTATTATTATTATTATTGTTATTTAATTGGCTTATATATGAAAAGAACTGTTCGAACTTCATCCTTTTTTAATTCATTGTCTTTGTTTGTTTTATAAAGAGACTAATTAAAGAAATACCGCTCTAAGCAAACTTTCGAACTATAAAGAGGGAATAGAGGATGGAGATAAATTCCAAATTCTAAAAGCGAATGAAATCAGTTGATCTTCGATTTACAAACTGCCATATGTTGAAGTTCCTTATAGGATACAACAATGTATTTTGGGGATTTTTCACTTTCGAATTCATCCACTAATTTGCATCAAATACTTTTCAAAATTTTCTCAAAGTAATTC
>NC_090743.1:75980181-75990181 GCF_036898095.1 Palaemon carinicauda | reverse complement strand
TCAGCACTAGGGCTTGTAGCATCCTACATTTTCAACTATGTTTGTAGTTTGGCTTATAATAATCATAATTATAATAATAATAATAAAAATGAAAATAGTAAAAGAATTAGTGCACGTTGGTTCTAATGGGTTACACATTGGTACTAAAACAATTTTTTATAACCATTCTTCATGAACATAAAAAACATCATAGCAATCATAGGAAATGATGATCACTAACCAAATTATGTACAGATAATTTTATCAATTTTATCAACATCTTTAGATAAATTGGTTCTACATATATCATAGTCCCCCAAGGAGCCATTACGCATTACCATTACTTCATTTGATCTGTGCATCCCTTCATTTGGTTAGTCGTCGCACAGGTCTCCAATGTACTGTAGGTTCCTTACTTAGGAGGCAACGAAAATGCCACCGATCATACTAGGAGGTACATACATACAAACATACTATATGCATATATATGTATATATACAGTATATATATATATATATATATATATATATATATATATATATATATATATATATATATATATATATATATATACACATATACATTATATATACACATCATATATAATGTGTGTATATATGCTATGTGTATGGATGTATAGGCTATATATATATGTATGCAGTATATACACATACATTATATATACACACATACACACATATATATGTACATGCACACACACACACACATATATATATATATATATGTATATATATATATGTGTGTGTGTGTGTGTGTATGTGTATGTGTGTGACTATTCACGCACATGTACTTTATTTTGTGTCAGGCCCAATACGAAGGTATTACTAATGTTTACTAATAAGCTCTTAAAAACAATAAATATCCAACACCAAACAATTTGCAGAAACCTTTCCACTTACGTAAATATTCGTATCGCTGTCACGATCAAGGAGAATACATTGCATGTCGAATGTATGATGTGAAACGCTTCTACGAACGCAAAGGTAATTTATCAAGAACCCACAGGACGAAAAAAAACCACTCATCCACTCGTGCAAAAGTCTATGGAGGGACTAAAGATCACAAGTTGGTGTGTACAAGTCCTGACCAGGTGTTTCCTCACAATACGCCTAAAAGCGTGGCTAAAAGTCCCTGTCGGATCGTATCCACAACTGTTTCGTTTCTGACGTGCACAGGCTTAACCAGGCCAGTTAGGACTAATTTGCCATCGGCCGGACTAGGATTATTGGATAATTTTGACTAATTTACCATCAGACGGACCAGAGTTATTTGATATCTTTAACTAATTTGCCATCAGACGGATCAAAATTATTTGATGTCTTTAACTAATTTGCCATCAGACGGATCAGAATTATTTGATATCTTTAACTAATTCGCCATCAGAAAGATCAGAATTATTTGATATCTTCGTCTAATTTGCAATCAGTAAGATCAGAGTTATTTGATATCTTTAACTAATTTACCATCAGACGGATAATAATCAATTGATATCTTTAACTAATTCGCCAGCAGGCTGACTGGAGTTATCTGATATATTTAACTAATTCGCCATCAGACTGACTGGAGTTATCTGACACCTTTATCTAATTTGTAATGAGACAGACCTAAATTATTCAATCAAACGGATCAGGATTATTTGTTAACTGACTAATTTGCAATCCGACAAACAAGAATTGTTCGATTACTTTTGACTTATTTCCATCAGACGAGCCAGAATTATTCGATAACTTTTGATTAATTTGTCATCAGATGGACCAGAATTATTCGATAACTTTGAACTAATTGTCCATTGTACGAACTAGATTTTCCTTAACTTTGGACTAATTTACCATCAGACGGACCGGAATTATTCAATCAGACGGTCAAGATTATTTGATAACTGACTAATTTGCCATCCGACAAACAAGAGTTGTTCTATTACTTTTGACTAATTTTCCATCAGACAAAATAGAATTATTCGATAACTATTGACTTAATTGATATCAGACGGATCAGAATTATTCAATAACTGGATTAATTTGCCATCAGACGAAATAGAATTATTCGATAACTTTTGACTAGTATGCCGTCAGACAAAATAGAATTATTCGATAACTTATGACTAATTTGCCGTCAGACGAACCAGAATTATTCGATAACTTTTGACTAATTTGCCATCAGACGAAATAGAATTATTCGATGACTTTCCACTAATTTGCCCTCAGACAAACAAGAATTATTTGATAACTTTTGGCTAACTTGCCATCAGACGAACCAAAATTATTCGATAACATTTGACTAACTTGCCATTAGAAGAACCAGAATCATTCAGTAACTTTTGAATAACTTTCCATTAAACGGACCAGAATTATTCAATAACATTTGACTAATTTGCCATCAGACAAATCAGAATTATTCAACAACTTTTGAGTTACTTTCCATCAGATGAACCAGAATTATTCGATAATTTTTGACTTACCTCCCATCTGGCGAACCAGAATTATTTGATAACTTTTGACTAAATTACCATCACCAGAATTATTCGATAATTTTTGACTCACTTTCCATCAGACGAACCAGAATGATTCGATAATTTTTGACTTACTTCCCATCAGGCGAACCAGAATTATTTGATCACTTTTGACTAACTTGCCATCAGACGAACCAGAATTATTTGATAACTTTTGACTAACTTACCATCAGACGAACCAGAATTAATCAATAACTTTTAACTAACTTGCCATCAGACTAATGAGAATTATTCGATAACTTTGGACCAATTTGCCATCAAACGGACCATATGATACGATTATTTGATTATTTTGCCATTAGACAGATCAGATTTATTCGATAACTTTTGGTTTTTCAATTAATATTGTGAAAGGAAGTGATGTCATCTAGAACTCGTATCTCATGTTAATTAATGACTGCATGTTTTTTTGAGAAAACAAAATTTTAATTTGATCATTTCAAATCAACGTTTGTAAGGAATATTTACCAGCATGCTAATGACATGAATATTAGTGTTAGCTCTAATACTGAAAATAATAATGTTTCCCTTATACTGAAATTTTTTTTCTTTATGTTCGGATTCTTGCGAATGGAATGTTCATTCGGCCATTTGGGTTGGTTAGTTTTCAATGCCTTATATCTGAGTAATCTTAGTTATCATGTTAATTGTTTTTTCCCAGTTTTTTCTTCTCCACAAGTGGGCATTCCATCATAATGATTATGATTTGGTTTATAAATAGTTATATATTTTAGACAAATCAGCTTTGAATTCATAGTCATGATAGTTATAACATTTCAACATTTGACTGTATTTTGTAGCGATATCACTCTAGTTCAGGGGTTCTCAATTTATTTCAGTCCAGGGTAAAGAAAAATAGCATGGACCATTTAATTTTTGAGTAAAGTTGAATAAAGCGTAGACAACAAAATAATTGGTTTGAATGTGTCTTACTAACGGAATATTGCAAACTGATGTAGATTACGCTTCGCTAAAGATATGACCCCAATTTCCAATTAATCAGACTCTAGGATCTTCTTCCTCATTGACAATCGTTTTAGGGTCAGGAAGGTTACCTGATGGTTTACAATGAGTATTGCTTTCCAATGCGAGATGTTTACGCTGTTTACACTTTATGTGTGACAAATGTGAAAACAAATTCTTGTCCCAATTCCAAAACTACATCTGCTACGGTTCTTACTGATAACCAACGCGATAGGGCTTACTCACCCACAGAGTTACTATTACAATATGCCAGATCTGGTTTATGTATATATATATATATATATGTATGTGTGTGTATGTATATATGTAGATATATATATATATATATATATATATATATATATATATGTATATATATATATTTATATATAAATATATATATATATATATATATATATATATATATATATATATGCATACGTATACATATATGCAGAAAAAAACACACACACATACATATATATATATATATATATATATATATATATATATATACACATATATAAATCTAGTACTGTAAATGCAATGCACAGGCTTATTCCCAAAGAAAAGAGGCATAAACAGATAAGATAAACTCTTCCTGTGTCTGATGACATAGGCCACGGGCTTTCCTGCTGATTCCTCTAACTTGTACCGGATGCAAAACCCAGATATACATTTTGTCTAGTAATAGTCGGGGAAAGGAGTCATGGTACACTCACGCGACCTTTTGCGTACACTTACTCATACACACATAACATGTCTGTGTGTTTGTATACTAATATGTGCATGCCTACGAACACCAAGCGATTCAATCAGCTATACATTACATCCATATGTATAAAATACTGGACATGTAGATGTGTATATGGAAGTTATTTGTATATTTTTTTCTTAATTTTTTCTTCTTCGGATCCACAAATTTCACACCTTCTCAGCCTCCCCCATTCTAAAAATACAACGGCTTGCATCTTTCTTTCTATCAATAGAAATCAATATGCATAATTCCCAAATATAATCAAATATTTAAATAACTTTTGTTGACATCCTCCCACCATTGTTTCGCATTGACCCTTATCTCTTACGATTTTTACTAAATTTGACGCTGCTACCACCTTTATAAAAATTATTATTATTATTATTATTATTATTATTATTATTATTATTATTATTATTATTATTATTATTATTCCTGGATACAGATTCATTCGTACTGAGATTTATTTTTCTTTACTTCTCTCTCTGTTTTATGTGTAACTATGTTATCAATCTTAACTTTAATCTTTTACCAAACTGAATCTTCTTATTATCTCCAAGAAACTATTATCAATAAACATCAGCCACTTCTCGCTCCATTCAAAGCCATTATTCTTATCCAGACACTTGTATCATTGCCAATGTTTCTTTTGCCTTTAACTTTTCATTTGTTCGCAAACATTTCCCTTTAATTTCATAAAGCCAACATTTATCACGTCTCTCCTTGCTTAATCTTACTCTGTTATGTGTTCACTCTCTCATGCTACTGGTCCCTTTCCTATATTGAGGAATCGAGAACACAAAAGTTCATTGCGTGTTATCACAGCTTTCGAAAATTTAGTGATGGAATCTATTAATTATACGGACACACAGACACACAGACACACACACATATATATATATATATATATATATATATATATATATATATATATATATATATATATATACAGTATATATATATATATATATATATATATATATATATATATATATATATATATATATGTATATCATTGCGTGTGATCACAGCTTTCGAAAATTTAGTGATGGAATCTATTAATTATACGGACACACAGACACACACACATATATATATATATATATATATATATATATATATATACAGTATATATATATATATATATATATATATATATATATATATATATATATATATATATATATGTGTGTGTGTGTGTGTATGTGTGTGTATGGGTGTGTGCGTATAAGCACAATATGTGCATATTTTTCACGTAATTGCATAGATAAATGTTTAGTCTTACAAGCTACATGCTCTCTCTCTCTCTCTCTCTCTCTCTCTCTCTCTCTCTCTCTCTCTCTCATCCTAAACCTTTTATCCATAATGCATTTACAAAGGCAGCGGTGGCGCCCACGTGCGTGTGTGTGTGTGTGTGTGTTGCGTGTTCTAACGAAGTGTATAGCGTGTATGACAAGTCCTGTACCGTGATGCATACATTATTACTAATTCCATTATGACATAGACCAGTGCTTACAGGTTTTCTCTTCGTAAGGTAACAAAGTAACGAGCGAGATTTAGTCAATGGAAACGTTCTGGGGAATACCACGTGAAACTCGATAATGTGCTTATGCTTCATATATTCAAAGCGTTTAAAGATACAAAAGTGCTTAGTTCTGTATATTCAAAATGTTTAGAAATACAAAATTACTTAGCTCTATATGTTCAAAACGTTTAAAGATTCAAAAGTGATTTGCTCTATATATCTAAAACGTTTAAAGATACATAATTGCTTAGCTCTATACTCGTGTATTCAAAACGTTTAAAGATACAAAAATGCGTAGTTCTGTATATCCAAAATGTTTAAAGATACCAAAGTGCTTGGCTCTTTATATTCAAAACGTTTAATGAATCATAAGAGCTTAGCTCTAGAGTATATATACAAAACGTTTAAAGATTCAAAAGTGCTGATTCTCTATGTTTTCAAAACTTTTAAAGATATGAGAGTGCTTAGTTATTGTGAACATTCGAAACGTAATTTGAATGGTCAGCAACGTGAAGAAATAAAGTGTTCTTTAAAACGAAAGGAAAATATCTCTCTCTCTCTCTCTCTCTCTCTCTCTCTCTCTCTCTCTCTCTCTCTCTCTCTCTCTGTAACAGGAACCAGGATCACCCATCGATCATTATAATCGAGTTTACTTTCCATTATTCAAGATCTCCGACCTTATGTGGGTATTTGTCCTTTGACTATCAAACTTTTTTTTCGTTGTTACTTCCCGGCAATTTTTTTTGTTCCTTAGATACAGAGGCCAACGGGATCGGCAATCATATGAGGTCTTCTATCCTCGTCAAGGAGGGACGATGCTGGAAACTACTTGAGCAAGATTGTGATATTTAGCAGGTCTTGGATTTAGTAATTATATTTTCAGTTGTATAAACATGTAACCGGGGGTCTTGAAAACTCTTTAATTACTACTACTACACCAATGGTGATAACATCAAAAGTTTCGAATATTCAATAAACTAACATTTCGGTAATTAACATATAAAGGGGATCTTGAAAACTCTTAATGATACCACTACTACTACTACTACTACTACTACTACTACAAATACCAATGATGATAATATCAGTAGTTTCGAGTATTTATAAACTAACATTTCGGTAATTAACATATAAATGTGGTCTTGAAAACGCTGTTAATGATACTACTACTACTACTACTACTACTACTACTAGAAAGTAAACCAAAGATGATATCAAGAGTTAAAATCAATGCACTTCATTGTTTACAAAAGCATAATGATTGACAGCTGTAGAAAGAGACAAGTTGGGTGTAAAGTCGAGCGAGATGTGAACCTTCCATGGACGCTGAAATGAAGAGAGAGAGAGAGAGAGAGAGAGAGAGAGAGAGAGAGAGAGAGAGAGAGAGAGAGAGAGAGAGAGAGAGAGAATATATTCCTGACCCAAGCGTCCTTTAACCAACCATCGCCATGGTGCGTCCAGCAGCGGCGATCTGTCTCTCTTCCTCTCTTTCTCTCTCCTTCCTTTCCCCTCTGTGGCCTCTCCCCTCCTCATTGAATAGAAAGGGGAAGAAGAACAAGGAGAGGGGAAGAGCGAAAAGTAAATTGGGAGAGGCCTAAAATCAATAGGCCTAGCGAGAAAAGGCGGACATAGCATTTGTTATGTTGGCACAATGCAGCGAAGATTGTCTGTATGCGAGAAACAGCCAAGGACTCTTTTGGCGGTTTTAGAAAAAGTCATTAGGTTGATTTCAGGGGGAAATCTGGTCTGGCATCGAATCACATGGTCACTCTTGGTTCACTTGCCTATGAGACACGGATGATGTATAGTTGCATGCATGCCTCTAATTATTATTAGTGATGTCAACATTACTCAGTAGTCCTGAGGCAGGGGCATTAGTAACCTGATGGGCATAACTTGTAGTAATTGTTCATCAAGGAATTATTAATATTCATGTTAGATTTCATTCAAATATCAATTAACATTGCAGATTAAATATTGAGAAATGGTTACCCTTTGAGGTTCAATGTTAATTTGGCAATTAGACGCCACTCTCCATAAATTATGTGAAGACATTTCAGAACTGATCTCAGACAGTAACATCTTATAGCCCTGTACAGTATATCTTTACCAATCTTTCCCAAGTGTAATTATTTCTTTCATATACATCGTATTGTCAACTGGTCAGTACTCTTACCTTAGGACGAATTTTAGTCAGCACTTTTCAAAAATGACGTCCGGTGGTTAATACCTCTTCCATACAATCAGGTATTGAGTGGCCTATTGTCTAGAACTCTGAGCTCGAGTTATAAGAAAACAAATTGCTAAACCCAGAGAGCCTCTCAAGCCCTTGAAATAGCCATGATTTCATCAAATGTATCCTCAGATTCAAAATTCATTTCCTAATTGTTGATTCAGTTACGTATGCGAAGTGGGCTTGAAAAGAACAAAAAGTGCATTATTGATCTTTTGCATTTTGCTACGCAAAAGCAATATGTCTACAGAGGCATACATATGAGGATTTTCATCGCATAATCTGTTGAGTCAACATAAAACTATGTATGAAAAAATTATTTGGAAGAACATCTTATAATACATTAATTTTCTTAATCTTTTTATCATTTTTTTATTTGTTACCATAGAAGGATGTGTTCCATGGTGAATATTTATTGTTATTTTATCATTTATCATTTATTTATTTATTCATTGTACTAATTTATTTTCTCTAATTTGAATATAATGTCCATTTAGGTATGTCACAGGGAAAGTTTTGTTCATTTTGTGTAATGATAATGATTATATCCACATTGAATTGCGTAAGAATCCTAGAGCAAAACTCTTAGTCTTTATTATTATTATTACAAGCTAAGCTACAACCCTAGTTGGAAAAGCAGGATCCCTAGTTGGAAAAGCAGGATGCTATAAGCCCAAGGACTTCAAATGGGAAAAATAGCCCAGTGAGGAAAGGAAATAAGGAAATAAACAAACTACATAAAAAGTAATGAACAATAAAAATTAAATATTTCACAAACAGTAACAACATTATAATTCATCTTTCATAAATAAACTATAAAATCCTCAGAAAAAAAAAAACAGGAGAAAGAGAAATAAGATAGAATAGTGAGCCGGAGTGTAACCTCAAGTGAAGAGATCTCTACCCCAAGACAGTGAAAGGCCATGGTACTGAGGTTATGATACTACCTAAGACTAGTGAACAATGGTTTGATTTTGGAGTGTCCTTCTCATAGAAGTGTTGCTTACCATAGCTGAAAAGTCTCTTGTATCCTTACCTAGAGGAAAGCAGTCACTAAACGATTACAGCACAGTAGTTAACCCTTGAGCAAAGAAGAATGTTTTGGCAATCTTGGTGTTGTCAGAGGAGAATGTGGAAATAGTAGGTCAGACTACTCGATGTATGTGTAGGCAAAGGAAAATTGAGCCGTAACCAGAGAGAGGAATTCATTGTAGCACTGTCTGGCCAGTCAAAGGGTAGTGTCTCAACGTGTGGCTGGTGCCCTGGCCAACCTTCTACCTTTATCCTGTTATTTAGCATATTATGGGAAAAATACATGAATTGCTCAGCTGCTGCGATCGAACCTTTTCCCTCGAGTTATGTTAATTTTTAAACTTCACTTATTCTGGTTGTGGCTGATTCGCTTCTTGAAACGATGTTGCTTATATAATTATTCGGAAAAATAAGAAGAATGAAAAGAATTCTATAGTCTTAAAACGAATGGTGTGTAATGTTGACTAAACTGGTTGACTTGGCGCAATTTTTATAAAAAGGTTTATTTATTTCTGTATGGGATAAATAGTGCACAGCAAGGGTTAAATATGTTAACAGGTATTACTTTCCGAGTAAGTCTAAATTTGTTAACAGGTATTACTTTCCGGGTAAGTCTAAATATGTTAGCAGGTATTACTTTCCGGGTAAGTCATGTCAGGATGCCAGAAAACTTTAAATCAATCAATCAATCCGAGTAAGTCTAAATATGTTAAGAGGTATTAATTTCCACGCTTAGATTTCCCTTCGTCCAGTGCAGGTAAACCGTGCTCACCATTTGCCCCTATGAAGAAGTATTGCATCTTGATGTAAAGGTCAATGGTGTCAGGATTTGCCGTCTCGATCTTCCTTTATTCAGTATTACCGTCAGTTTTGACGGTATGGGTACATGGGTTCCTAATTACAAGCTTTCGTCATCCTAAGCTGAAAATCGTTTTCAGTGAAATTGTTATATTTTTCTTTCCTCCATCGTTGGATGAAAGG
>NC_090743.1:75972681-75975181 GCF_036898095.1 Palaemon carinicauda | reverse complement strand
TAGCAATCATTTAGATGTGACACTGGAAAATAAGATTTTTAGCAATAATTTAGATGTGACTGTGGAAAATAAGCTATTTAGCGATCATTTAGACGTGACAGTGGAAAATAAGGTATTTAGCAATCATTTAGATGTGACACTGGAAAATAAGCTATCTAGCGATCATTTAGACATGACATTCGAAAATAAGGTATTTATCAATCATTTAGATGTGACAATTGAAAATACGTTATTTAGCAATCATTAAACGTGATAGTGGAAAATAAGTTAATTAGCGACCATATAGACCTGAGAGTTGAAAATAAATTATATAGCGACCATTTATATGTCACTGTAAAATAAGTTGTTTAGCGACAATTTAGATGTGACACTGGAAAATAAGCTATTTAGCGATCATTTAGACGTGACAGTGGAAAATAAGCTATTTAGCAATCATTTAGACGTTTCAGTAGAAAATAAGGTATTTATCGATCATTTAGATGTGACAGTTGAAAATACGTTATTTAGCAACCATTTAGATGTGACTGTAATATAAGTTAATTAGCGACCATTTAGATTTGACACTGGAAAATAAGCTATTTAGCGATCATTTAGACCTGACAGTGGAAAATAGGGTATTTAGCAATCATCAAGATGTGACAGAGGAAAATAAGGTATTTAGCAATCATTTAGACGTGACAGTGGAAAAAAACGTATTTATCGATCATTTAGATGCGGCAGTTGAAAATACATTATATAGCAGCCATTTAAATGTGATAGTGGAAAATAAGTTAATTAGTGACCATTTAAATGTGACAGTTGAAAATAAGTTATATAGCGACCAATCAGATGTGACTGTAAAATAAGTTGTTTAGCGACCATTTAGATTCGACACTGGAAAATAAGTTATTTAGCGATCATTTAGAAGTGACAGTGGGAAATAAGGTATTCAGCAATCATTTAGATTTGACTGTAAAATAAGTTATTTAGCGACCATTTAGATGTGACACTGGAATATAAGCTATTTAGCAATCATATAGACGTGACAGTGGAAAATAAGGTATTTAGCAATCATTTAGATGTGACAATGGAAAATAAGTTATTTAGCGATCATTTAGAAGTGACAGTGGAAAATAAGGTATTCAGCAATCATTTAGATTTGACTGTAAAATAAGTTATTTAGCGACCATTTAGATGTGACACTGGAAAATAAGCTATTTAGCAATCATATAGACGTGACAGTGGAAAATAAGGTATTTAGCAATCATTTAGATGTGACAGCGGAAAATAAGGTATTTAGCAATCATTTAGATGTGACACTGGAAAATAAGGTATTTAGCGATCATTTAGACGTGACAGTGGAAAATAAGGTATTTAGCAATCATTTAGATGTGACAGTGGAAAATAAGGTATTTAGCAATCATTTAGATGTGACAGCGGAAAATAAGGTATTTAGCAATCATTTAGATGTGACACTGGAAAATAAGGTATTTAGCGATCATTTAGACGTGACAGTGGAAAATAAGGTATTTAGCAATCATTTAGATGTGACACTGGAAAATAAGGTATTTAGCGATCATTTAGACGTGACAGTGGAAAATAAGGTATTTATCGATCATTTAGATGTGACAGTTGAAAATACGTTATTTAGCAATCATTTAGATGTGATAGTGGAAAATAAGTTATTTAGCGAACATTTAGATGACTGTAAAATAAGTTGTTTAGCGACCATTCAGATATGACACTGGAAAATAAGATATTTAGCTATCATTTAGACTTGACAGTGGAAAATATGGTATTTATCAATTATTTAGATGTGTCAGTGAAAATAATGTATTTAGTAATCCTTTAGATAAGACACTGGAAAATAAGCTATTTAGCTATCATTTAGACGTGACAGAGGAAAATAAGGTATTTATCGATCATTTAGATGTGACAGTTAAAAATACGTTATTTAGCAACTATTTAGATGTGATAGCGGAAAATAAGTTAATTAGCGACCATTTAGATGTGACAGTTGAAAATAAGTTATATAGCGAATATTTAGGTGTGACTGTAAAATAAGTTATTTAGCGACCATTTAGATGTGACAATGGAAAATAAGCAATTTAGCGATCATTTAGATGTGACAGTGGAAAATAAGTTATTCAGCGGTCATTTAGATTTACCATTTAGATGTGATAATTGAAAATCCCTATTTTGCGACCATTCAGATGTAATAGTGGAAAATGTGTTATTTAGGGCCATAAACTGTCGCTCACTCTCAGTAGTCAAATGCGCAAGAGAAGAGGATAACAACTCATGATTGATAAGGGCGTTAATCTACACTCGCATATTTTATCGATATGATTAAGGCACAAAACTCTTCCTGTATACAAAACTGGGTTTTTTACCTGGATCATCAGAATTTTTAATCAAGGAAAGTTTATATATTTTAGTGCTACTTATATAAACTAAATAGATGTTAATATAAACTTATAACCTTCCTTCCTTTAAAAGACGGCTATACCGCCTTACTTGG
>NC_090743.1:75965181-75967681 GCF_036898095.1 Palaemon carinicauda | reverse complement strand
GATTGCATGCTCTTCAGATGTCATTACTCATCTGCATCTTTCATTGAATAAGCTCTCATTTTTTACTTTAGTCAAAAACTTTTAACTTAGCTAAAAAAAATTTCACGTAACTGTTTATTTTCCCTTCACTATCTAACTTATCAATTCGCACATCGCTATATAATCAGGTTTTTCGTTTGGAAATGCGCTTAGAGGGATGCTTTTTTAGGTAATCAGCATTGGAGAAGCCCCATGTTAATTGATTAATAAAAAAAATAAAGATGTCATTTAGATAACCCACATATTTACATATAATTTGCATTTAATATCACCAACCCTATAAAAGGTAAAAACAAAAGTAAAAATTAATGTTATTTGACCTGTCTCATCCTTTTTTTATCAAAGCGTAAATCATTAAGTTTCCCAAGTATCAACATCGGACTTGAAATACGTCTCCATCTTCTCCCGAAGCCCTACCCGTTATTCCAATTAGGCCAGGGGCGTTCTCTTTTTCAAATTCTTTAGGGGAATCACTTTTTTTCTCCCTTGCTCTTTCAACCTCCCTCCTCGTCTGACCAGCAGACGAGACCACTATCACCACCGCGGCACCTGCCCGCTCGACCGTACGGCGTTTGGCTACCAGTTCAAAGGAATTTTTCCACTAAATCTCCATGGATCATAACCCCATTTGAATATTAATGGAAAGTGAGCCTCATCAAATATGCTTCTAGAGAGATATATATATCCATCGCTAGCTCTCCCAACCACTGGCGTGTCCGGTAGCCACGGCGGAATCATATGTTCCCGGAGAAGGGTGCCACGCATCACAATAGCCCTTTTAAAGATTCATGGTAGCTTTTGTTGGCCTCTATAGGCCAAAATGCTGCCAGACTGAATAAACGACCACTTCTGAAGTACACCTGAGGAAAGGCTGAAGTATGAGGGAGATGAAAAGATGGGGGAAGGGCCATAAGGCTTCTTTGCACGCAGTGAAAATTCTCTAGTGATGCCCCAATTATAGGAAATTGACCCAACTGTTACAGGATAAACGTGATAGTGACTGCTGTTTCGATTTTCTCTTGAGACACCCCAGTTAACACACACACACGCATATATGCTGATCAGCAGAGGTGGCTCCCAAGAAAAGGAAATAGTCACCACTACACCAACACTTTCCATTTCTGAATCGTGGGTGAGCTCCTTTTCAGAAATCTTCTACATTACCCGCTATATGCACTTACAAACAATGCTTATCAGCAGCACGTCCTCCCCAAAAACAGGGTGCCTTTCCCCTTTACCCGGATGCGTATCTTCAAGGAACTTTCAAAGCAAAAAAATCAAGTGGCCAAATGTTTATGTAATGATTTAGTACTCCGTCATTTTGAACAAAACAGAAAATGTTCTTAACACTTGTGTTTACATTGGTATTTCATAGCAGAAAATAAATCGTAAAGTGAATGGTTGTCTTTCGTTTGCTAGATCTTACCTTGAAGGATATGGTATGAAAAAAGCATTTTGGAGAAACATTTCAAAGAATGTTGTATCTCTTTATTAATGACATATTTATCGAGTAAAACTTCTTAAGTTAATACCGCTAAAAGTGAGTCTTTTCGCCCTTTACTTATGAATGAGAATCTTTTAAAGTATTACACATTGTTACAGACTTGAAGCTTTTATTTTTCTCACTGTCTGTCTTGCGGTGCTAGGACCATAGTTGTTAAAACAAACAACTCGTTCAAGATCAAAACCGTAGTTTTTTGTAGCTGAAAGATTAGAATAAGTAGAAAACACTCAAATTACCTAAACAAAAGTTGTGAGAGATGTATTATTATTATTATTATTATTATTACTATTATTATTATTATTATTATTATTATTAGCTAAGCTACAACCCTAGATGGAAAAGCAAGATGCTATAAGCCCAAGGGTTCCAACAGGGAAAAGATAGCCAAATGAGGATAGGAAACAAAGAAATGAATAAACGATGTAAGAAGTAATGAATAATCAAAATAAAATATTCTAAAAAACAATAACAACATTAAAAAAGAAATATATATAAACTATAAAAAGACTCATGTCAGCCTGTTCAACATATATACATTTGCTGCAAGTTTGAACTTTTGAAGTTCCACTGATTCAACTAACCCATTAGGAAGGTCATTCCACAACTCGGTCACAGCTGGAATAAAACTTCTAGAATTCTGCGTAGTATTGAACCTCATGATGGAGAAGGCCTGACTATTCGAATTAACTGCATGCCTAGTATTACGAACAGGATGGAACTCTCCAGGAAGATCTGAATGTAAAATATGGTCAGAATAAAAAAAAAATCTCATGCAACATGTATAATGAACTAATTGAGCGACGGTCCCAGAGATTAATAACTAGATCAGGAATAAGAAATCTAATAGACCGCAAGTTCCTGTCCAACAAATTACGATGTGATTCAGCAGCTGAAGACTAGACAGGAAACAATACTCAAAAGAAGGTAGAATTAAAGAATTAAAATACTTCTTCAGAA
>NC_090743.1:75945181-75960181 GCF_036898095.1 Palaemon carinicauda | reverse complement strand
ACCAACTTATATATATATATATGTATATATATATATATATATATATATATATATATATATATATATATATATTGCTGTAAGCGATCAGACAAATATCTCCTACCATCACTAGTCTGCACCGGTCAGCGTAGTGATGAAAACTGGCCTAACCCCAGACATGAACAAATACATGTCTGAGGCCTTAGTCCTGCAATGGACTAGAAACAGTTGCATTTGTTGTTGTTATTGTTGTGCCTGTGTGTTTTTGTATATATATATATATATACATATATATATATATATATATATATATATATATATATAATTTATTTCAAAGGAAATAAACTTCCCGTAAAGTGCCTTCATATCATCCGTAGCAAGTGACATCGCCCCTTTCTCTCGAGCTCTTTTAATAAGTAGCTTTTGGTCAACAATAAAAAAGAGCGTAAAAGTAGTGAACTATAAGAGATGGAACGGGGAAGGGTTCCTTTTTTTTCCTTTTCAACATGAGTAGGCCTAAGTCTGTGTACAGTATATCATACATACACACATACACACATATTTAGACCTCCCTGTCGACCCGGAGTCACAAGTGTATCATCCTTTGTGTTAGTCATGTCTGTGAATGAAGAAGTCGTTTTAGTAATTAAGTTTGATTGTGTTCTGAATTATTTAGTTTAAATAAAGATAAAGAAAAAAGAAAGGCTGTATAGTTAGAACAAGTTTTATTACGACGGGGAAATCTACCGACGAACTTGAAAAACAATGGCGCGGGAAGATTACTTGGCTTAACAAAATAATGAAAATTTTTAATGTGCCAACAGGGGTTTTAAATTCTTTTTATAGTCTTGAGTAAAATGTAACTTTGGTCAATATAGTAGAATCATTGTGGATTTTCTATGTACCTTGATGTTTTCGAAAGTTTAGATTTTCTTTTTGTTTTTCGTTTTCAGTGAATTTGAGATTAGGCAAATGACGTCTTTCTTTACTATAGATCTTCTTATTCTTCTTTTTCTTCAAGATTTAAAAGAAGAGTTAGAGGGTAATGCATAATATCTAGCGCATTTGCCTTATCAAAAGGGAGAGAGAGAGAGAGAGAGAGAGAGAGAGAGAGAGAGAGAGAGAGAGAGAGAGAGAGAGAAAGAGAGAGAAAGATGAATATTTACATCATGGTGTTGATAGACGCCTTTCTATTTTATATAATATGGTATATAGAATGTTCTGATGGTTACCACAGCATTTACTGGAACACCTCACTCGGAGAAAGTACACCCTGTCACACCCTTACTGCATGGCGAGTTGTGTTTAACCCTAACCAACCACCTCTGCCATATTTTCCTTCATTATCTGTTTGCTTGATCGCCGCGCAGTGATGGTGTGGCTGGGTGCAGTTTATCGGAGCGAGATGTGCTAGGAAATCCTGTGGCCAACTGTACATAATAAACTGATTAAATCAAGCAGAGACAAGGGAATTTCAATCTATGCTTATCTATACAGATAATGTTGCCATGGTCTTTCATTACACGTCTAATACGGAATTTACAATGGTATTCTTTTATAATCCTTTTAAATTTCTGTCTTTTTCATTTACTTTGTCCAATCTTATTTACTTATAGAGTCACATGCATTAGAGAGATAGTTTTACGATAATGATAATTTTCTTTTGAAATAATATTCCTGGAAAACTAGCATTTCATATTTTCAATATTTAACAGAAAAGGTATTTCTTAAGGATATTTTCAATATTTAACAGAAAAGGTATTTCTTAAGGAAAAACTCTATTGCATTTGTTATCTTGTTTTTAAAAGCTTATGCTCCATGTAGTGTGTCCTTATTTTACAAGAACGTCTGCTGGGATATTCTGTACAATTTTCTACATCTTTGACAAGACTTGTCTAAGGATACCAAATTTTGAAACTTACAAATCAAATATCTAACTTTTACCATTGCAAAGATTTTATTTTTCTGGTGATCTGTGCCAATATATTTCTCTTAGTATAGATCACGTAAAGTATGACTCTTGTACAAGGTCACCTGCCTGGCCTTCGGTCAAAATCAAGGCTAAAGTAGAATAAAAATAGTTGCCGGGTAAGATATAAGAGCAGGGAAAGGGGAAAAGTGATTTGCAACAGGAAAAAAAAGTTTAGCAAAAATATTTCATTGTTCTTATCAGTCTCCTGATGCATGGATACCAATAAACTCCACGCATATATATATATATATATATATATATATATATATATATATATATATATATATATATATGTATATATATATACATATATATAAATATATATATGTATATATATATATATATATATATCTATATATATATATATATATATATATATATATATATATATATATATATCTTTAAATTGTTATCTAAATAATAACCCTTTCTGAGCGGGGATACCTTAACGTGGTGAATTGTATATCGCCATGATCGGCAAAGCTGTGCTAGTCAGGGCCACCCATACTAGGTTGATTTTCTGTGAGCGATCAGACAAAAATCTCCCACCATCACCAATCCGCAGTTAGCCAGCGTGGTGATGAAAGCTGGCCAAATCCCTGACATGAATAAAAACATGTTCGAGGCCTTTGTCTTGCAGTGGACTAGAAACAGCTGCCTTTGTTGTCGTTGCTGTTGTTATATCTAAATGAAAAATTAATTTTACCTGCATCTGACCTGTTTGTCTAGCAACCCAGCCCTCTTAGAGGTTAATGAAACGCAATAACTAATTCTAAATTATATTCGATAGAGTCTATTTTTGATTCCTCTTTTCCAATGAAGAAATAGATAAGTAGAGGAATGTCAAGGTCAAGGGCCCATTTAAAGAAGCTAAATGTCAAATAGTGATTCCCCCTCCCCCCTCGGTTAGGTATGCTGATTCAATCACTTTGTTTTCGTCGAAATGAAATATAGGTAGGGGAAATTTAAATGAGTAGTTCCTGTTATATTTTTTTTTGTTTCTTTTCCGAATTGTTTAATTTTTGGTTCGTTCTTGAATCATTTAATTGTTTAGTTTTTCCTGAATTATTCAATTTTCGGTTCTTTCCTGAATTATTAAATTTTTGGTTCTTTCCTGAATTATTTAATTTTTGGTTCTTTCTTGAATTACTGAATTTTTTTTCTTTCTTGAATCATTGAATTTTGGTTCTTTTGTGAACCTTTAAATTTTTGGTTCTTCTTTGAATCATTTAATTTTTGTTTTTTCCTTGAATCATTTAATTTTTTGTGGTTTTTCTTGAATCATTAAATTTTTGGTTTGCCTAAATCATTTAATTTTTGCTCTTTCATGATTCATTTCAATTGTGGTTCATCCTTGAATCGTTTAGTCTCCCTACTTTCAAGACCTAAGGTATGTTGCAGAGGAAACACAGGTATACCTCCGCCAGGAGATTCAGGCGATAAGGTACCACCTGAAGAATAACTCATTCCTGACACTAAAAAAGGAATGTTGGGAGGAGGGAACCCTAAATCTATTGCTTCCAGGCCCGTGTGCAAGTGAGGGGTTCGTCTCCCTAGTCTCCTCCGTCTTAGCACATGAGGGGACCAATTGAAAAGAAGAGCCTTCAGACAAAAGGGTTGGAAGAGAGAGATATATTATGAAGGACTTGAATATACAAGAAGAACGAGGGAATATTCACGGAAAATGATGATAGAGAGAGAGAGAGAGAGAGAGAGGAGAGAGAGAGAGAGAGAGAGAGAGAGAGAGAGAGAGAGAGAGAGAGAGAGAGAGAGAGGGGGGGGGGGCGTGTAGACATGCAATTAGGAAGACGTCTCTTTTCTTTCTTTTCGGTTTTTATATGCATACGTGTATGTGTGTATAAAGTCCGAGAAATCTACTGCTCTTAGATATGCTTTCGTAGTGTTAAGGTGACATTGAAAATGATCTCTCTCTCTCTCTCTCTCTCTCTCTCTCTCTCTCTCTCTCTCTCTCTCTCTCTCATAATATACCAACTCCTAAGTATGAGGTCACTGAGGACACGAAATAGAGAGACAAAGAGCAGCAGACAGGAGAGAGATAGAGAGAGAGAGAGAGAGAGAGAGAGAGAGAGAGAGAGAATTTGTGAGTTTATATGGTCGAAAACGTCCCTTTAAATCTGGTATCGAATGTCGTGTAAGTGTGAAGACAAAACAAAAGTGCCAAGGCACTAGAGATGGAGAGATAGATAGGCGCCCTTTAGAAAGGGGTGCCGCCCATATGATCGCTCGTACATGTTTTTTTTCCTTCGTCCAAAGTATAATAAGATAGAAGTTATACTTAAATGTATTTAGTCGAATAGTTCTGCAATAAACTCCTCTGTTCACATAAAGATTGCAAAATCTAATTAAAGAAAAATGAATGTTTATTTTAAGATATTTCGATGAATAAGTGAAATTTCTTACAGTAACTATATCAAGTCAGATATATTTGCAATAAAATCCGTCTGTTCACAATTTCTATACGATCTAGTAAAAGAAACAGGGACGTTGATTTGATTATATTTTAATGAATATATGAAATAATATTAGCTGTCTAGGACTGGTTATCAAAGAAAAAAGAAAAGTTCACATATATGTATATGCTATATATATGTCTGTATATATATATATATATATATATATACATATATATATATTTGTGTATATTGTATATAGAAACATCATGCTTTACGAATAATGATACTAGAAAACCATATATATATATATATATATATATATATATATATATATATATATATATATATATATATATATTTATATATATATATGTGTGTGTGTGTGTTTGCGTGTGAGTGTTTCTTTTGTGTGTGTATGTGCGTGTGTGAGATATGAATGTTAATGCTTTCCACTTATATTGTTGCTGGTGATTTTAACGAAGAATACACTCATGATAATGTTATTAACAATAATTGTTGGTAAAATATTAAAGGGAAATGTTCATTTGAACCTTAGTCTGAAACGAGCAAGGGCAGAAAGTAACCTTATTTCCTTTATGACTAAGGAACTTCTGGAAACAGAGAGAGAGAGAGAGAGAGAGAGAGAGAGAGAGAGAGGGAGAGAGAGAGAGAGAGGAAGTGAAAGAAAAGGTTTAATGAGACTTCATAGAGACGTTGTCGTCTCGTGGTGTCCTATTCTTAAGGACACAACAGTTGCCACCAGGCACATGTCCTTTATTCCTCTCCATTCTCCTCCTTTCTTCTTTTTTCTTTCTTTTCTTGGAAGGAGGATCGCTTCTTCTTCTTTGGAGAAAGTTTCCTTCCTTTTTTCTTTCGTTCAACTGGTTCTTGTTAGCGGTCTTTTCAATTTGGTCCGTTTATCTCCCTTTGACGCTGTAGGATGTTTAGGATTGAAGGATGGCAATAAGACACACTGTTCGGAGAGGAGTATAATATGAGACGGTGCGTCTCTTACGAGATCCGGACACAGACTGACTGACTCGCCTGCAATCTGCATCAGCATGCTATGCACGAGCCAGGAATAGTTCCCTTCATATGTAGGGGGAACATATACTCATATCATAATCTTACAGACGCCATTTTTCTGATCGGTAATAGGTTGAGTATCATTTTTGTTTTGGAATTCATAAACATTTCTTGGTTTTTCTTTCTAGATGTCAACCAAAATAGGAAAAAATCTAGGGTTTGATCAATCATGACAAGATCTGATTGTGTTTCTTGTTGATTTGGTGTTTGAAGTAATAACTCTTTTTAGATTTTCGTTTTTTTGATATGATAAATATTTGTAGATTTCCCTTTAATATATATATATATATATATATATATATATATATATATATATATATATTCAAATAAGCCATATATATTTTTGATACATTAATGGCTTATTTGAATATGAAAAACACGTCTAAATGTGCAAAATTTATCATATATATATATATATATATATATATATATATATATATATATATCAAAATAGCAACGAGTCTAAGGTTTAATCATGACAATTTAAGATTGTGCATATTGTTACTCTGGTCTTAGAATTGATACATCTTTCTAGATCTTCCTCTCTAAATGCCATTCAAAATAGCTGCGAATCTAGTGCTCAATCATGGCAAAATAAAATTGTATCTCTTGCCTTTATGTGAGTATTTTCCGTTTTATATTCTAATGGGCTGAAATAACGTCCATTTTGATCATTTGTTCTTATCCATATCCCATTCCCATTAGAGCAGTGGTTCTTATCCTTTTTCAGTGTTCTCATCCTTTTTAAATTAGCAGTCAGTTCTCGCACCCCCTGGATTCTGAATAAATGAAAAAGCTAAAAATACAAATTTGATGTAATAATAAAAACTTTTTTTTTATTCAGTATTCTTTCATACAGCTTAAAGTTGTTTCCAGAAAAAAAAAATATGAGTATGTATCAACAAGAATATTTTTTTTATTTGGTTCAAAAATACATTATATTTTGCCTGTACTGCACTGTAAACCTAGTGACTTCGTTGTTGCTGATTTTTCTCCATAATGGCATCAAATCTTGGTGTGTTGGTACTGAGAGCTACTCGCATGTCATGTTCAGAATTCAGCCGATTTCTGCTTTTTGATGTGAAGTAGACAAGAAAATCCTTGCCCACACAAGTAAGTAGTTGCAAAAGGTACCAGCACTTCGAGTGCTTTCGTTGCCAGTGCAGGGTATGTTTCCAGCTGAGAAGCCCAGAAGTGGTCCAGCTGACAATTGGTGAACTCCATTTGGATTCCACGATAGTGTCTCATGTCGATGAGATCTTCCTTGATGCTGCCATCATCATCAACATCTTCCAAATTATGCATGAAAGGGTTCAATATCCAGTTATTAAAGGCTTGTAACTCTCCACATGAGAAGTAACGATCAGAGGAAGTACACAGCATCTGCATATGTTCAACAATTTTTGCAACAAAGTTTGGAGGCTGGGTAGAATTTTCTGTGACTGTCTCTTCCAGGCAGGGGAAATTTACCAAATTCTCCATTTTCACACGCTTTATCCACATGACTAGTTTTTCCTTGAATGCAGCCAATTTCTCGCTTGCAGTCACAATGTTAAGTCCCCTTCCCTGCAGAGGGAGATTGAGTTCATTGAGTGCTGACAACACACCAACTAAGTAGGCAAGCATCTAAACAAAACTAGGGTCATTGAAATGTATGACCAGTTCTTGTACCCGTTCATGGAGAAAATGGGGAATTTCTCCTCTCAGTTCAAACACACGAGATAGCACACGACCACGTGACAGCCACCTCACTTCAGTATGGTACTAAAGCACAGTGTGTTCCTGGCCTACTTCCTCACCAAGTGGCTGAAACAATCGATGATTCAAAGCCCGGCTGCGAATCAAGTTCACAGCCTTAACACAAACATCCAGAGTTTTGTATATATATATATATATATATATATATATATATATATATATATATATTTATATATATATATATATATGTATATATATATGCATATATACATATATTATATGTATATATATATATATATATATATATTATGTATATATATATTATATATATATATATATATATATATATATATATATATATATATATATGTGTGTGTGTGTGTGTCTGTAACACCTTCCTTTCAGCATTTACGATTGACCAATAAAAATATAGGTATCACAATACAATTTATGAAAATACTGCAGTGACTACACTGCTGTAGTGATGATCAACATTACGTACAACCTGTCGCCCGTTGAAATATGTATTATAAGAAAGCAAAAAATACAGAAATAAAACTGGACGAAGCCAATCTTCCATAGTACTTTATATGTATCAATAAAAATAAGTTAAAACAGGAGACCATAACTCACTTATGATGAAGAATGTACGTGTTGAGTGCGGGTGGGAAGGGTGGTTTGGTGTGAGCACTTGCATTTGAGGCGTGAGGAAACCCCCCCCCCCCTCTCTCTCTCTCTCTCTCTCTCTCTCTCTCTCTCTCTCTCTCTCTCTGTTGCCTACGTGTCCTATACTCGTCCGTTCCTCGTTCATCCAAATCACATACGTTTACCCTGGACTCGAGTTTGTTGCAACTTTATCCCTTCATTACGAAAATAGATTTAGGTATATCGCTTCGAACACTCTTTAAGACTAAGCAACATTTTTTTTTCAGGAAAGAATATAAAGCGTAGGTAAAAACTTATTTTCTTCAATATTTCACAGGTATCCTCGCACCCTTTAGGAACCAGGTTCGCACCCCCTAGGGGTGCGACTACCCCCGGTTAAGAACCTGGGTATCCTCGCCTGGTAGGTCAGGTCGCGACCGGTCATACCACGAGGTTATTAATTTTATATATGATAACTATTATTTCTCTCCAAATTTCTTGTAGTGTCTATTATCTTTCCTCGAAAATTTGAATAACGAAGACGACCAGAGCCTCGTTTTTTATGGAGGTGAATACAACGTTTCATATGATCTAATCATTCATTCGCTCCTTGAACAAAAATTGTCTCACATGATCGAATCCTTAAATCTAACAAAAGTCGTTTTATATTATTATTATTATTATTATTATTATTATTATTATTACTTGCTAAGCTACAACTCTAGTTGAAAAAGCAGGATACAATAAGCCCAAGGGCTCAAACAAGGGAAAATAGCCCAGTGAGGATAGGAAACAAGGGAATAAACTATAGGAGAAGTAATGAACAATTGAAATATTTTAAGAACCTATAATTATAAGAAATAAAGAAAAACAAGAGGAAGAAAAATAAGATAGAATAGTGTGCCTGAGTGTTCCCTCAAGCAAGATAACTACCCCAAGACAGTGGAAGACCATGGTACAGAGGCTCTGGCAATACCCAAGACAGGGGGAGACCATGGTACAGAGGCTGTGGCACTACCCAAGACAGTGGAAGATCATGGTACAGAGGCTATGGCACTACCCAAGACAGTGGAAGACCATGGTACAGAGGCTGTGGCACTACCCAAGACAGGGGGAGACCATGGTACAGAGGCTGTGGCACTACCCAAGACAGGGGGAGACCATGGTACAGAGGCTGTGGCACTACCCAAGACAGTGGAAGACCATGGTACAGAGGCTGTGGCACTACCCAAGACAGTGGAAGACCATGGTACAGAGGCTGTGGCACTACCCAAGACTAGAGAACAATGGTTTGATTTTGGAGTGTCCTTCAAGAATTGATGCTTACCATAGCTAAAGAGTCTCTTCTACTCTTACCAAGAGGAAAGTGGCCACAGAACAATTACGTTGCAGTAGTTAACACCTTGAGAGAAGAAGAAGTGTTTGGTAATCTCAGTATTGTCAGGTGTATGAGGACATTATAAAATGTGAAAACAATAGACCAGAGAGAGGAGAGAGAGAGAGAGAGAGAGAGAGAGAGAGAGAGAGAGAGAGAGAGAGAGAGAGAGAGAGAGAGAGAGATGGATCCAATGTAGTACGGTCTGGCCAGTCAAAGGATAGAAAAACAGTCTAGTGGTAGCATCTCAACAGGTGGCTGGTGCCCTAGTCATCTTACTACATTGAACAAGTCGGTCAAAGCAATTTTGATTAAATTATTTCCAGGAAGTCAAAAAAATTCTTATGGTAAGACTGAAGGCTTTTATTTGACCTTACAAAAACGCCAAAGACTCTTTGATGAATAAACCATGCGAAGTTCAAAAGAAAAAAATCCACTTTCATATAGATCCATGTCGGTACATGTTCGAAAAGTCAAGAATGTTTATAGATTTGTAAATTTTGGGAATAAGAATATACCCTTTCAAAACAGGATGCAACCTTTCTATTCCAGGTATACACACAACTATGGCTTATTGCAATAAAGCCGCCTGAAAGCTGAAGTGATTATGAAATGTCTTGTAATTAGATTTGTCGTTTATCTTCAAAATAAGTACAAATGTCATAAGATTTACTTATATATAGAAGATACATACAAACAGTAAGCATTGTTTACAGGGGCAGCATTATCATCACGTCTCCGTCCTCTGTCTCGTGTTACATCCTCCATTTCACTCCAAAGTGGCCATTGACTTGGCCACGCAGCTACCTACCTACCTACCTGAAACCACAACTACTGTACACGACAGATCTTAGCAAAAGGGAAAAAAAGGCAAAGGATAAAAAAAAAAAAAAACAGTTGGGGAAAAAAACATCATAAAAAAAGTATCAGAATTCACTCCTTTTATCCTAGACACGCGAAGGGGGTGAGAGATAGGGTGAAAAAAAAACGTTATGTCCCCACGGCTGTATAAAGGAAAAAACTGGCGGGACGTTGAATGGTCATGTCGAGAGGTCACGTGCGGTGGATAGTGGAGGTATTTGTACCCCTCTAAAGATTTTCTTTTTTTTTAATGTTTGCTTTTCTTTTGTCAATCGCGCCGTTGAGTTTGTGATAGCGCTTTAAACATTTCGTGATTAATCAGGTTCTTTTTTTATGTAGCCATCTATGATGTTCGATTCAAACAGAAAATAGGGTCTATTACAAAATCTTGGAGACTTGCTGATGCCAAAGACTAACTTCTCTTATTGGAATTAAATAATACAATATTATTTATTTATGGACGAGACTAATAGGTTATTAACAAAATCAGTATAATTTGTATATTCACCTGACATTATCATCATCATCATCATAATCATCATCTCCTACGTCAATGGATGCAAAGGGCATCGGTTAGATTTCGCCAGTCCTCTCTATCTTGAGCTTTCAATTCAATACTTCTCTATTCATCATTTCCTACGTCATGCTTCATAGTCCTCAGCCATGTATGCCTGGGTCTTCCAACTCTTCTAGTGCCTTGTGGAGCCCAGCTAAACCTTTGGTGAACTAATCTCTTTCGTCCACATATCGCTCTCGAGTAATCTCTCTTATAGTTTCATTTCTCATCCTGACCTGCCATTTAACTCCCAATATCCTTCTGAGGGCTTTGTTCTCAAATCTACTAGATCTGTTGGATATTGTTTCATTATCATACCACGACTCATGTCCATACAGTAACACCGATCTCAGTATCTGATATATGTCCTGATTTTTTATATGTAATTTCAAGCGATTTGATCTCCAAATTTCACTTAATCTAGCCATTGTCGGATTTGCTTTTTTTTTTCCATCTTCATTAAACTAAAAGAATAATTGTGGAGTATATCTAAATTCGATTAAATTTATCAAGTATCAAATATGAAAGAATAATAAAACTATAACAAGGGAATGATACAGGTTTACAGAAAAAAAGTATTTAGATTTTTGTCATTATATCCTTAGTTGGACATTAGTACATTTAACTCACGAGATATGCATTTTTACTTAGAAAGTTTGAAAGCTATTAAGGATTGAAAAAAAAAAAATATTTACCAAATTTTCGTTAAATTTCTCGCAAGATTTTTATCAAGTTATAACTAAGTAGTTTAGCTGTAAACGGTATTAAGTCCATCTTATATATATATGTATATATATATATATATATATATATATATATATATATATATATATATATATATGTGTGTATATATATATATATATATATATATATATATATATATATATATATATATATATATATATATTAGTCGCGCTCAGTGGCATTGCCAGACGTATAACAACTCGATCTCTCCTTGTCCCATCGGGTAAGGGGAAGGAAGAGCGGGTAGTTAAAGAGTACGAGTCACGAGCATATATATATATATATATATATATATATATATATATATATACTGTATATATATATATATATATATATATATATATATATATATATATATATATATATACATATATACATATATATATGTGTATTTATATATATGTATATATATACATATATATTTTGTATATATGTATATATATTATGTATATATATTTATATAAATGTATATATATATATATATATATATATATATATATATATATATATATATATATATATATATTAGTATGAATATTTGTTCTTGCCTCATTCTGTCTATCTTTAAGAGTGCCTTGGTAGTAAACTCAACAATATGTTTACCTGTTTCCTTTGATGTTAATTGTGACATCTTCAAGAATCGATAGTGCATGTTAGCAGCACTGCTGGTCCTCCACTTTCATCTTCATCAAGTATTAGTTTTTTATAAATTCTAAGTTAAAACACAATTCACGTACAGAAGCAACATTACACTGTTCGCAAGAAGATATGTTTGATCCCTATTATTGAGACAACCAGCTGATCGTTATAACATTTGAAGCCACATTGTTAAAAATTTGCATTAAAATAACGGTTAATGTCTGGCAACATTTATTCCAGGATTTTTACCTTTATTAAAAACAGATATATTCACGTAAAATAGTTATATTGCAGCCACCATCCCGTTAAAAATAACAACAAAATAAGGTAAAATTGCGGTCGCCTGTATCTTACTGAAATATGGTTGAAGTTTATTAGAATTTTCTATCAGATGATCCTACCAATATGCAAAACCTTGATTTTGTTTGTTGGTCGTTATTTATATACATAAATAGCTATTGAGATATTTTTTTTATTATTTCTGTTACAGACAAGTACGCATAAATAAGCGTGTGTGTGTGTGTGTGTGTGTGTGTGTGTGTGTGTGTGTGTGTGTATGTGTAGGAACCTTATCCTTAAGAACATGCATAGAAACTCAAAGGCTATATCCTTCTGCAACCAGAGGGGAATAATGTGGTTAGAGACATAAATATAGACTCATCAGTGAATAGAATCTTCGTAAGCTCCTCTACTGCCGACCATCTTAAATGAAAAATCACCTAACAAACGCATTTGGATTGCCCTCACTGCTTTTGTTCTATTGGCTGTACTTAGTAGTTATACGACGATTCATTTCAACACTTTTTCTACAACAAACGCAGCCAGGTGTACTTCTCTTTTTACTTTGGCGCTCAAACTCCCATGGCGAGGGGGAGGGAGACTACCATTCCTTGCTTTGCCATGAACCAAGCTTTAATTTTCCTGCCAATATTATGGCATTCAACCATCCTAAGGGCCCTTTCACACTATGCGATTTAAATTCGCCTCCGCCAGTGGAGCGGCACCGCTCTTACAAGTTGACTGATAAACCTAATGGAGACTTTCACATTATAGCGGCGCGGATTTTTTGCCGTCGCGGTGCCACTTTGCATGAGCGGTGTCCCACTGGCTTGAAGCGGTGCCGCCCCGGTTGGCGGTTGTAGTAAGCTATCATGTTCAAAACGTGTCTTCACACCAGACGGTTTTTTTCCGTCTTCACACGCGGTGAGCATCAATAGGTCACTGCCTTTCATCATGAAAGCATATCGTGAATTATATGGATATGAATACAGATATTGATATATATCTTCTAATTTCTTTGGTAGAAACGAATCCAGTTTTATGAGATAAAAGTATGGAAGAGTATAAAAGCCGTAATTTAATTACATCTGCTTGAAGAGAAGTGTGCTGTGGTTTGAATGAAGAATTTAAGAATCTTAATGGTAAGGAGAAATATTCATGTGGCGAGTTTTTAATTATTAATTTATCTTTGATTTTGCAAGCGTTTTTATTAAGTAAAACATGGCTTACCATCTGTTATAATTTTAAGAATACTACGTACATAACATAATGCACATGTTTAGTCATAAAGGCACTTATTACTAGATAGGAAAAAGTTCACATAATTTTCAGTGTCATATTCTAAATACATTGCCAACTCAAAACCCCAATTTCGCTCACAAAAGTATCAGTAAACGTGTTTCTGATGTCATCTGCTGCTAAGCCAACTCGTATATTTATAAGTTATTCTGGCTCTTCTAATCCATTTATAGTCAAAGTGTTTCAAGATGAAAACTATCGCGTTCTCTTACAATATTATGATGGATATTTGCCAACATTCATAGCAAGATTTGAGATACGTGAATGGGACGACGGGAAATCCTCCATTTGTTACTTAAAATTCAAAATGCACATTCAACATTCTTCCTCTACTTAAACGATAATTGAATACTCTCTTTTTTTTTCACTTAATTGTCTTCCTCCATATGGCAGCATTTAAGTTTTCATGCACACCAAATTCTTCATCCCCTAAAATATTTATAACACATATGGTTCCTGAAAACTGGGCAATAATTTTGGTCAAAATATCTCTAAAACGATATACTTCGGGAAGCGGTCGAATCATAGTCTTTCCCATGCACTCCAGTGTTCTTCCTTTGCTATTTTAGACATTACAAATTATTAGAAAAAATATTATCATCCTTTCTTTATTTTTCCAAAAAGAGAAGCATATGCGCCATGCATGTCTCTTTGGGCATTGGACTCTTGATTGTTTCTTTCATGATAGATAAAGGTACAACAGGTCTCTCCTCTTATGCATCTTGTGGCACATTGCATATTGTTTTCAATATTTAAAAAAATAATTGATCTCTGTAGGCGGAGATCGCCCAAATAAGCGATGTCGCCCACAGTAAAAGCGGCGCGGAGACCGCCTCGAGTGCGGGAAAAAATCGCATCAAGTTAAATTGCAGCTTTCATGTATGAATTGAGGGTAATTTGGACCCATTTCTATGAAGGAAAAAAGCAATTGCTAATGAAAATTATATAGCAGAAAGAGAGTTTCATTAGTGATGCCTCACACCTTAAGATTCAATAAGTTGATCATATTTTTCCAGATATCTCTTCGTACCCGTATTATCGTCCTCCTCCACACTAGGTTAAATTTCAGCTTTCATGTATGATTTGGGGGCAATTTGTACCCATTTCTGGACAGGGAAAAAGCAAATGGCCAATGAAAATTATATAGCAGAAAGAGTTTCATAGTGGTGCCTTACACCTTAAGATTCAATAAGCAATTCTCCAGAGCTATGTTCAATATACTTGACCAAGTGTAAACAAGTGCATCTTTCAATAGGTAATCAAAGATGTTTACTTATATTGATGGAACTTTTCTCCACAGGGTCATAGCTCAATTGATTTTGCTCAATAGTCAGCAGTCTGTCTTCATGTTTAACACTTGAGAGAGAGAGAGAGAGAGAGAGAGAGAGAGAGAGAGAGATGATGGTAAAATTTCTGATATATGTAAGAGGCTGGTAAAATGTTCACGACTTTA
>NC_090743.1:75940181-75942681 GCF_036898095.1 Palaemon carinicauda | reverse complement strand
GATAATTTCAAATAAGTGTTAAACTTACATATTTAAAGGAAATCCTTACCGAAAAAATTATTGGAATTTATAGTCATCGAAACATAAACTGTCTTGCATCTTCGTTCCTCACCTTCCAACCTTATCTTGGTGTGGAAAGGGGAGAATTTCAGATACAATAGTAGTTGTCTATAGAACGATGGGAATCTGCGGTATCCCCATTTTGCTCATCCCCTCCCCTCCCCTCTCCATCCCCCTAACCCCCAAAAAAGGATATACAGTTACAGGATCGGCCCAGGGTAAAGGACTTCGTATCCTTTAGGACTCCGTATCCTTCAGTTCGCTTTTGAGGAGTGACAAAAGGTTTGTCCAACCCCTTGTAGCAGAAGCAGACCGCAGGTGGTCGAGTGTCGCATCCCCCGATTTAGTTAATCGTGTTTTTTTTTTTCTACTTTTTTTGGCGTTTTCCTCCGTTTACCGAATTCCCTCTCACCTTTCTCACTCGTTCGCCGTTAGAATATTTCTTATAAATCACCTACTCGACGCGAATTCTTCACTTCCACTCACTTGCCGCTAGAAAATTATTATAGAATATTTACTCAACACGAATATTAGGCTCGATTTTGTCCCTTCTAACCCAAGGAACGCCGTTAGTTCTCAAACCTACAGAAACTTTCTTTATGTAGTTGTAGAAGAATAAGAGCAAATCTTCAGTTATTTTGTCCTCCTAAAGACAGAATTTGTGTGTCACCACAGCAAATTCTTCGCAGTAAAAGGACGTATGTGATTAAAGGAAGAATGTGATTCTTCGTAGTAAGCAAATAGGGATATTCGCAGGATAATAAGGAATCAGTATTATTAGTTAATTGTTGTACATTAAAACTTCGATTTTATCAGATGCCAAAGAAGTATTGATGGCCACCATCATCAGTTAAAAGCCGCATCTACTTGAAGGCAAAGACTGGTTAAATTTTTCAAAATGGCGCCATAATACTGTTTTAGGTTCAAACGTCAGAATCAAGTTATTTGTTAACTCTTTAATAATTTCCGTTCATTGCATTCATGCAATTTATCTTTAAAAAGAAACATTCTTACATAGTGATGAATGAAATAATTGGTATTACAACATAAAAGAGAGACTTGGTTCAGCAACAAATCGAAATAACTCTTTAGAATAATGATGATGCTAGTAATGATAATAGACTAAATTTGAACTAAACCTCGCATAAAGATACAGGAAGCATGTACAATACAACTTGTGCGACATACATAAGCAAGTTAAGAAGATAAAGATTGTTGCAGAGTAATTATGTTAGTAGCAATAAACATTGTGATAATATGATGATAATTTCTATGTAATGCATGGACGAGGTGAATAATAATCACAACAGGTTATGCAATGCGAAGGAAGGGCAGCAGTGACACCAATAAAAGCAAAGATGGCGAAGGTATTTGAGGTCAACGTTTAGAATTTTCACGTAGGCTTCGGACCTTTAATAATCCTTATGTTATTATTATTATTATTATTATTATTATTATTATTATTATTATTATTATTAGTAGTAGTAGTAGTAGTAGTAGTAGTAGTAGTATCTGAGTTACAAACCTAATTGGAAAAACAGGATACTATAACCCCAAGGTCTCCAACAGGGAAAAATAGCACAGTGAGGAAAGGAAATAAGCAAATGAATAAACTATTTATGAGAAGTAATGAATAAAAAATATGAAATATCTCCAGATCAGTATCAACGTTGAAATAGATCCGGCATATATAAAGTACGGAGAGAGACTTATATCCAAAGTAAGAGGATTACCTGCCCCTTACAGCATATTACAGGCGTGAATAAGGTCTCAAGATGTTACCACTGACTCTCCAAGAATTGATCGTAGTATATAGACCTTCTATCTACCACAAGTCTCTCTCTCTCTCTCTCTCTCTCTCTCTCTGCCAGTATTATTATTATTATTATTGTTGTTGTTGTTGTTGTTGTTGTTATTATTATTATTATTATTATTATTATTATTATTATTATTATTATTATTATTATTATTATTGATCTCCGGAGATCAATGCATTTTCGATTATTATCGTTGGCAGTCATGGATTTATTTGATATAATATCTTGAATGGTGTTTGGTCTGTTAAACATGTGTCTTTTCTTGATGTGTTTGGTAAAACCTTCGTAGGTGTCTTTACATTGAAAAAACCGATGTAAAGACAATAGCTATTGATTATTTCTGTTTATCCCTCGAATTTTTTCTTTTTATAACTTATACGCTTAAGTCAAAGCCACAATATTCAAATTAAGAGTGTAACACTCAATCTATATTTACAAATACACAAACTCACACACACATACACACATACACACATATATATATATATATGTATATGTATATACTGTATATATATATATATATATATATATATATATATATATATATATCTATAGACCCTATATCAGTGTGTGTGTTTGCGTGTATAGCAATATATACATATGCAAACAGATATATATGTGTA
>NC_090743.1:75930181-75935181 GCF_036898095.1 Palaemon carinicauda | reverse complement strand
GAAGTCAAAGAACTTCTAATGCTAGAGGTGTGGGAGCTAAAAAGAGGTCAAAGATCTTCTAATGCTAGAGGTGTGGGAGCTAAAAAGAAGTCAAAGAACTTCTAATGCTAGAGGTGTGGGAGCTAAAAAGAGGTCAAAGAACTTCTAATACCAGAGGTGTGGGAGCTAAAAAGAAGTCAAAGAACTTCTAATGTTAGAGGTGTGGGACCTAAAAAGAGGTCAAAGAACTTCTAATGCTAGAGTTGTAGGAGCTAAAAAGAGGCCAAAGAACTTCTAATGCTAGAGGTGTGGGAGGTAAAAAGAGGCCAAAGAACTTCTAATGCTAGAGGTGTGGGAGCTAAAAAGAAGTCAAAGAACTTCTAATGCTAGAGGTGTTGGAGCTAAAAAGAGGTCAAAGAACTTCTAATGTAAGGGGTGTGGGAGCTAAAAAGAGGTCAAAGAACTTCTAATGCTAGAGGTGTGGGAGGTAAAAAGAGGTCAAAGAACTTCTAATGCAAGGGGTGTGGGAGCTAAAAAGAGGTGAAAAAACTTCTAATGCAAGGGGTGTGGGAGCTAAAAAGAGGTGAAAGAACTTCTAATGCAAGGGGTGTGGGAGCTAAAAAGAGGTCAAAGAACTTCTAATGCAAGGGGTGTGGGAGCTAAAAAGAGGTCAAAGAATTTCTAATGCAAGGGGTGGGGAAGCAAAAAAGAGGTCAAAGAACTTCTAATTTAAGGGGTGTGGGAGCTAAAAAGAGGTCAAAGAAGTTCTACTGCAAGGGGTGTGGGAGCTAAAAAGAGGTCAAAGAACTTCTAATGAAAGGGGTGTGGGAGCTAAAAAGAGGTCAAAGAACCTCTAATGCAAGGGGTGTGGGAGCTAAAAAGAGGTCAAAGAACTTCTAATGCAAGGGGTGGGGAAGCTAAAAAGAGGTCAAAGGACTTCTAATGTAAGGGGTGTGGGAGCTAAAAAGAGGTCAAAGAACTTCTAATGTAAGGGGTGTGGGAGCTAAAAAGAGGTCAAAGAACTTCTAATGTAAGGGGTGTGGGAGCTAAAAAGAGGTCAAAGAACTTCTAATGTAAGGGGTGTGGGAGCTAAAAAGAGGGCAAAGAACTTCTAATGTAAGGGGTGTGGGAGCTAAAAAGAGGTCAAAGAACTTCTAATGTAAGGGGTGGGGGAGCTAAAAAGAGGGCAAAGAACTTCTAATGCAAGGGGTGTGGGAGCTAAAAAGAGGTCAAAGAACTTCTAATGCAAGGGGTGTGGGAGCTAAAAAGAGGTCAAAGAACTTCTAATGTAAGGGGTGTGGGAGCTAAAAAGAGGTCAAAGAACTTCTAATGCAAGGGGTGGGGGAGCTAAAAAGAGGTCAAAGAACTTCTAATTTAAGGGGTGTGGGAGCTAAAAAGAGGTCAAAGAACTTCTAATTTAAGGGGTGTGGGAGTTAAAAAGCGGTCAATTAATTTCTAATGTAAGGGGTGTGGGAGCTAAAAAGAGGTCAAAGAACTTCTAATGTAAGGGGTGTGGGAGCTAAAAAGAGGTCAAAGAACTTCTAATGTAAGGGGTGCGGGAGCTATAAAGAGGTCAAAGAACTTCTAATGTAAGGGGTGTGGGAGCTAAAAAGAGGTCAAAGAACTTCTAATTTAAGGGGTGTGGGAGCTAAAAAGAGGTCAAAGACCTTCTAATGTAAGGGGTGGGGGAGCTAAAAAGAGGTCAAAGAACTTCTAATTTAAGGGGTGTGGGAGCTAAAAAGAGGTCAAAGAACTTCTAATGCAAGGGGTGGGGGAGCTAAAAAGAGGTCAAAGAACTTTTAATTTAAAGGGTGTGGGAGCTAAAAGGAGGTCAAAGAACTTCTAATTTAAGGGGTGGGGGGGGCTAAAAAAGGTCAAAGAACTTCTAATTTAAGGGTTGTGGGAGCTAAAAAGAGGTCAAAGAACTTCTAATGTAAGGGGTGTGGGAGCTATAAAGAGGTCAAAGAACTTCTAACGTAAGGGGTGTAGGAGCTAAAAAGAGGTCAAAGAACTTCTAATGCAAGGGGTGTGGGAGCTAAAAAGAGGTCAAAAAACTTCTAATGAAAGGGGTGTGGGAGCTAAAAAGAGGTCAAAGAACTTCTAATGAAAGGGGTGTGGGAGCTAAAAAGAGGTCAAAGAACTTCTAATGTAAGGGGCGTGGAAGCTAAAAAGAGGTCAAAGAACTTCTAATATAAGGGGTGTGGGAGCTAAAAAGAGGTCAAAGAACTTCTAATGCAAGGGGTGTGGGAGCTAAAAAGAGGTCAAAGAACTTCTAATGCAAGGGGTGTGGGAGCTAAAAAGAGGTCAAAGAACTTCTAATGCAAGGGGTGTAGGAGCTAAAAAGAGGTCAAAGAACTTCTAATGCAAGGGGTGTAGGAGCTAAAAAGAGGTAAAAAAACTTCTAATGCAAGGGGTGTGGGAGCTAAAAAGAGGTCAAAGAACTTCTAATGAAAGGGGTGTGGGAGCTAAAAAGAGGTCAAAGAACTTCTAATGCAAGGGGTGTAGGAGCTAAAAAGAGGTCAAAGAACTTCTAATGTAAGGGGTGTGGGAGCTAAAAAGAGGTCAAAGAACTTCTAATTTAAGGGGTGTGGGAGCTATAAAGAGGTCAAAGAACTTCTAATTTAAGGGGTGTGGGAGCTAAAAAGAGGTCAAAGAACTTCTAATGCAAGGGGGTGTGGGAGCTAAAAAGAGGTCAAAGAACTTCTAATGCAAGGGGTGTGGGAGCTAAAAAGAGGTCAAAGAACTTCTAATGTAAGGGGTGTGGGTGCTAAAAAGAGGTCAAAGAACTTCTAATTTAAGGGGTGGGGGAGCTAAAAAGAGGTCAAAGGACTTCTAATTTAAGGGGTGTGGGAGCTAAAAAGAGGTCAAAGAACTTCTAATGAAAGGGGTGTGGGAGCTAAAAAGAGGTCAAAGAACTTCTAATGTAAGGGGTGTGGGAGCTAAAAAGAGGTTAAAGAACTTCTAATTTAAGGGGTGTGGGAGCTAAAAAGAGGTCAAAGAACTTCTAATTTAAGGGGTTTGGGAGCTAAAAAGAGGTCAAAGAACTTCTAATGCTAGGGGTGTGGGAGCTAAAAAGAGGTCAAAGAACTTCTAATTTAAGGGGTGTGGGAGCTAAAAAAGAGGTCAAAGAACTTCTAATGTAAGGGGTGTGGGAGCTAAAAAGAGGTCAAAGAACTTCTAATTTAAGGGGTGGGGGAGCTAAAAAGAGGTCAAAGAACTTCTAATGTAAGGGGTGTGGGAGCTAAAAAGAGGTCAAAGAACTTCTAATGTAAGGGGTGTGGGAGCTAAAAAGAGGTCAAAGAACTTCTAATGTAAGGGGTGTAGGAGCTAAAAAGAGGTCAAAGAACTTCTAATGCAAGGGGTGTGGGAGCTAAAAAGAGGTCAAAGAACTTCTAATGTAAGAGGTGTGGGAGCTAAAAAGAGGTCAAAGAACTTCTAATTTAAGGGGTGTGGGAGCTAAAAAGAGGTCAAAGAACTTCTAATGTAAGGGGTGTGGGAGCTAAAAAGAGGTCAAAGAACTATTTTAGATATTTTGATATGGCATTGGTCAGCAGGGAGTTGAAGCCATAGGCATGGTTAACAGTCGTGTGCACACACATTTACGTTTCTGTATTATAAAGACTTATCTTTTCCATGCTTCTTTCATTCCCTTATTCCAACGATTGTCATCCACTCTTTTATTTTTGGTATGTGGATACTATATATATCTTCTCTTTACCTTCAAACTCCTCTCGTAACTGACTTGTAACGAAATCTTAATCTAAGGACCTCATTCCTACCTAGAATCGCCTTCCCCCTTCTAGCAGTGGAACAGTATATTATTCGTCTCAACTACAGTGTATTGTCAGCTCCTTTTTCACTCCTTGGTGCAGCACTTACTTCTATGTGGAGTT
The DNA here is from genome assembly GCF_036898095.1 of Palaemon carinicauda. NCBI lineage: Eukaryota > Metazoa > Arthropoda > Malacostraca > Decapoda > Palaemonidae > Palaemon > Palaemon carinicauda. The sequence continues at coordinate 75,931,309 of NC_090743.1, read as the reverse complement.
TAGCATTAACCGAATAGTAAAAAGCCATCAGTCCAGCCAATCATCTCACTATTATATTCAACAACCTGGTCTTCCATCAACTCTGTATTAGCACATAACCTACATGACACATTGCCCATCCATTGACAATTATGCAAATACCGATATGAATATTTTCTCAAGTTTGGGCCTATGGTGATAACCGGATTACGCCAAAGAAGAAACCATTACAAAGTAAAATCTGAAAAACGGCCTATTATACAATAGGCCTAACATTTCCGGAATAGAATAGGAAGGAGTGATTGCTATAGGCAAACAAAGAATGGCCTATTTGAATTTGAATTCAACAACACCCTGACGTCATAGGTCTCATTGTCAACATCTTACTGTAAGTGTGACTGGAAATTCTAGAAAGTTAGGAAATTAATATTTTCGCTAGTTTTGTGAAAAAAAGAAATCAATATTAACATGGTTTCAACTGCTATCTACAGTATTTCCTAGTATACTCGTGTAAACTAGAGAGAGAGAGAGAGAGAGAGAGAGAGAGAGAGAGAGAGAGAGAGAGAGAAGCAATGAGTTGATGTTTAATGGTGTCAATTACTATATTCTTCCTAGTCTACTCGTATGAACTAAGAAAGAGAGAGAGAGAGAGAGAGAGAGAGAGAGAGAGAGAGAGAGAGAGAGAGAGAGAGAGAGAGAGATAATGTGGGGTTGTGAGTACTCTGCGAATTAGACTGAATATATTCATACATTTTTTTAAATATATACCTCACAGTCACTGCACACCTATTATATATATATATATATATATATATATATATATATATATATATATTTATATATATATATATATATATATATATATATATATATATATGTATATATATATATATATATATATATATATATATATATATATATCTCTCATCGGTATATTATACTGTTGGTTCACAACACAACAGTTCTGTGTCAAATGGGGTAATGTCCTATCCCAGCAATTCGGCTCATCTAACGGTCTCAGGCAAGGAGGCATCCTCTCACCATACTTATTTAATGTTTACACAGACGATTTGAATATCAGACTGAATTCACTTCCCATTGGTTGTACGGTTAATGGCTTTACCATAAATAACCTTTGCTACGCTGACG
>NC_090743.1:75922681-75925181 GCF_036898095.1 Palaemon carinicauda | reverse complement strand
TCATTATTACAGAGCTGAATGATAGGTGATTAATTTGTCAGTCTTGATTGTCGAGCTGAATAATGTGTGATTGACTTGTCAGTTATAATTGTTGAGCTGAATGATGGGTGATTGACTTGTCGGTCACAATTATGGAGCTGCATGATAGGTGATTGACTTGTTGGTCATAAATGTGGAGCTGCATGCTTTGGGATTGACTTGTTGGTCATGATTGTGGAGCTGTATGATGGGGGATTAACTTGTTGGTCATGATTGTGGAGCTATATGATGGGGGATTGACTTGGTGTTCATAATTGTGGAGCTGCATGGTGGGGGATTGACTTGTTGGTCAGAATTGTGGAGCTGCATGATGGGGGATTGACTTGTTGGTCATAAATGTGGAGCTGTATGATGGGGGATTGATTTGTTGGTCATAAATGTGGAGCCGCATGATGGGGGATTGACTTGTTGGTCATGATTGTGGAGCTGTATGATGGGGGATTGAGTTGTTGGTCATGATTGTGGAGCTGTATGATGGGGGATTGACTTGTTGGTCATGATTGTGGAGTTATATGATTGGGGATTGACTTGTCGGACACAATTGTGGAGCTGCATGATAGGTGATTGACTTGTTGGTCATAAATGTGGAGCTGTATGATGGGGGATTGATTTGTTGGTCATGATTGTGGAGCTGTATGATGGGGATTGACTTGTTAGTCATGATTGTGGAGCTGTATGATGGAGGATTGACTTGTTGGTCATGATTGTGGAGCTATATGATTGGGGATTGACTTGTCGGTCACAATTGTGGAGCTGCATGATGGGGGATTGACTTGTTGGTCATGATTGTGGAGCTGTATGATGGGGGATTGACTTGTTGGTCATGATTGTGGAGTTATATGATTGGGGATTGACTTGTCGGACACAATTGTGGAGCTGCATGATAGGTGATTGACTTGTTGGTCATGATTGTGGAGCTGCATGCTGGGGGATTGATTTGTTGGTCATGATTGTGGAGCTGTATGATGGGGGATTGACTTGTTAGTCATGATTGTGGAGCTGTATGATGGAGGATTGACTTGTTGGTCATGATTTTGGAGCTATATGATTGGGGATTGACTTGTCGGTCACAATTGTGGAGCTGCATGATAGGGGATTGACTTGTTGGTCATGATTGTGGAGCTGTATGATGGGGGATTGATTTGTTGGTCATGATTGTGGAGCTGTATGATGGGGGATTGATTTGTTGGTCATGATTGTGGAGCTGTATGATGGGGGATTGATTTGTTGGTCATGATTGTGGAGCTGTATGATGGGGGATTGACTTGTTGGTCATGATTGTGGAGCTATATGATGGGGAATGACTTGTTGGTCATAATTGTGGAGCTGCATGCTGGGGGATTGACTTGTTGGTCATGATTTTGGAGCTGTATGATGGGGATTGACTTGTCGGTCATGATTATGGAGCTATATGATGGGGGATTGACTTGTTGGTCATAATTGTGGAGCTGCATGATGGGGGATTGACTTGTTGGTCATAAATGAGGAGCCGCATGATTGGGGATTGACTTGTTGGTCATGATTGTGGAGCTGTATGATGGGGGATTGATTTGTTGGTCATGATTGTGGAGCTGCATGATGGGGGATTGACTTGTTGGTCATAAATGTGGAGCCGCATGATGAGGGATTGACTTGTTGGTCATGATTGTTGAGCTGATGATGGGGGATTGACTTGTTGGTCATAAATGTGTAGCTGCATGATGGGGGATTGACTTATTGGTCATAATTGTGGAGCTGCATGATGGGTGATTGACTTGTTGATCATAAATGTTGAGCTGCATGATGGGTGATTGACTTGTAGGTCAGAATTGTGGAGCTGAGTAATGGGTGATTTACTTGCCAGTCATGATTTGCTAGATAAATGATGGGTTATTGACTTGTTGGTCATAATTGTGGAGCTGCATGGTGGGTGATTGACTTGTCGGTCACAATTGTGGAGCAGCATGATTGGTGATCGACCTGTCGGTCATAATTGTGGAGCTGCATTTTGGGTGATTGACTTGTCGGTCATAATTGTCGAAGTGAATGATGTGTCATTAACTTATCGGCAATTCATTGATAAGATGAATGACAAGGGACTAGTTTCCTACCGATTGATAATCAAAATGATGAGTTATTATCCAACGGATGGTGAATGATTTATATATAGAAGAACAACTAAAGATAGACTAAAGGGTACCTGACACTTGCACGCATTCGTGGCACGCACTGGCACGCATTGATGTGCGAACTCGCGTGAAAATGTCGTGAACAGTGCTGGAACTCGCGTGCCAGAGCGTACCAATGCGTGCCATGCGTACCCAGAACTTTGAAATGTTTAAAGTTTGTGCCACGCATTGGCACGCACAAAATAGTCGTGAAATAGTCGTGAACGATGCGCTAACTGGAGTGAACTGGAGTGAACAGTCCGGGAACTGGTGTGAACTGGAGTGAACGATGCGGGAAGTGGCGTGAACTTCAT
>NC_090743.1:75915181-75917681 GCF_036898095.1 Palaemon carinicauda | reverse complement strand
TCTCTCTCTCTCTCTCTCTCTCTCTCTCTCTCTCTTTTTCTCTCTATTAAGTATACAGTATACATACATATATGTTTGTATATATACGTGCATATATACATACACACATATATATATATATATATATATATATATATATATATATATATATATATATTTACAGTATATAGGTATATATATGTATATATATATATATATATATATATATATATATATAACTCATGTGTATATGTGTGGGAAAGGACCTTCCTGTTATATGTCGTCGTTTACACGTTGTGCCAAAAAATCTTAAGTGAGGTTAAATTTTGAGTAAAATAATATCTGCCTGATAATAAACTATGTATGTATGTATGTATGTATGTATGTATGTATGTATGTATGTATGTACTCGTCGCTCCGTCTTTTTTCTACACGAGCTCATAGATTTTACAAAGCACTTTTCCATCTACATTTACTTTTTGATAAAATCTACTTGTAAATCACTAGAGCCATTTCAGGCAAATTTTTTTCTGTGTAATATGATGCTTAGGAATATATCAAAATTAGAAAATTAAAATTTTGAAGTTCATCTGTGTCATATATAATCCATCCAGTAAAATAAATTAAAACTTTTTTTTTCTTTTTTTTTTCACTGCCTATACTGGTAATCTGTTGGAAACGTCCCTGCCTGGCATTCTGTTGGATGGAAGTTCGAGATCGGCTCAAGCTCGATAGTTTCTGGCAGTGTCTGTAACCTAACCATCCTTCTGAGATAATGATGGGGTTTTTGGGGAGCCTAATGGTCTATTGCCTAGCCCTCCCTGGTCCTAACTTCATGGATCATGGATAGGGGCTTAGGCGCTGATCATATGCATATACGGTCAGTCTCCTGGGCATTGTCACTGTCCCCTGCCTCCACCATTCATGAGTTACCTTTAAACCTATGAATTTGCATCACCACGTAATTGAGATCTACAATTTCGTAATTTTGAAATTGATTGAAAAGTGGACAAAGGTTCTTTCTGTTCTTTCCAACTAAAGCGATCGATGGAAATTGAGGCTCTAGAATCTCTCCAATAAAGATTTTTACAAGGGCGTGGTCCAGGCCTATAGACCTCCGGGTGGGGAACTATTTAGAGTAGCGGGGCGGGTGGCTAAAATGGGTGACAGATGACGGAGTTAGACACTTGGAAAAGGCGGTGCAAGCGGGGGAGGAGGGGGGGGGGGGAGGGGGGGAGAAAGGTGTGGGGGGGGGTGTTGGTTGTAGGGGGGGGGGGGGAGTGAAGTAAAGCTTCTGCTTCTGAAGCTGCGAAGCGAAAGCCTAAATGTCAATACATTACACATTTATCGAAAGGAAGGCCTATGTAGGTTTGAGTCACCCATTGCCATACTGCGTATAACTGATCTTAGTTTTTTTCACTTGGAGAGAAATTTTTTTTCGGGGATGTATAGGGCTAAGAAGAGTTATGAGTAATACTCTCTAAACATCATAGTATAGACTTGACATGGAGAATGCAATGCATATAATATTAAATAACTTTCATTTTTATTTATATTAAGAATCTCGTGTCATTCAAATACTCTCTAAACAACGCGAGATAAAGCGATAAATTTTCTTCTTTTGTGGTTTTGAGAGAGAGAGAGAGAGAGAGAGAGAGAGAGAGAGAGAGAGAGAGAGAGAGAGAGAGAGAGAGAGACCCAAAAAAGAAAGAGAGAAAGAAACACTATCTGCATAATTCATCATACATTTACATTATGCACCCTTTTCATTTCAGAGGGATGCAGATGAAAAGGAAGGCCTAAATGAAAGTAGGGGGAAGGAGAAGGGGGAGGGGGGAAAGGGAGAAGAAAAGCCAGCGGTAGGCAAAAGGGAGACATGTACGGGAGGGGGAGGGAGGAGCGAGTTAAGCAGAGGGAGGGTGTGCCTGTATTCACTTGGACATACGGGGGTGTGGAAATTCGGTTGAAGGCAGAGAGAGAGAGAGAGAGAGAGAGAGAGAGAGAGTGAAGGGTGGGATAACAGGAATGCATAGGTATCTCAATAAGCCACAAGCAAAGACAGAACCCGGTAAAGAAGTATTTAGGTAAATATTTAATGAGTGTGGATACAGTAACGTGGTGAAAGGGTTTGTGTATCGCCATGATCACCAAAGCTATATCAGTTAGCTACATCCGTAAGAGGTTGATTTCCTGTGAGCAATCAGATAAAAATCTCCCACCATCGCCAATACGCACTGGCCAGAGTGGTGATGAAAACTGGTCAAACCCCAGACGTGAATAAAGACATGTCAGAGGCCTTTGTCCTATAGTGGACTAGAAATGGTTGCATTTGTTGTTGTTGCTGATGATGTAAATTCGTGTAATTTGTAATCGACAGGTTTTCTTCTTGTCTGTCTAGTCATCACGTATGACAAACTCAGGTCGTATTTGCTTCGAAAAGGGAAAATCATATAAGTATCTTCTCTCTCTCTGTCTCTCTGTCTCTCTCTCTCTCTCTCTCTCTCTCTCTCTCTCTCTCTCT
>NC_090743.1:75900181-75905181 GCF_036898095.1 Palaemon carinicauda | reverse complement strand
TCTCTCTCTCTCTCTCTCTCTCTCTCTCTCTCTCTCTATCTCTCTCTCTCTCTCTCTCTTTCTCTCTCTCTTCTCTCTCTCTCTCTCTCTCTCTCTCCTCTCTCTCTCTCTCTGGAAGAATCCGTGTAAATTTGAGTGTGTCGATTTTTTCAAAACATCCCAACCTTGTTTCTCTCTCTCTCTCCTCTCTCTCTCTCTCTCTCTCTCTCTCTCCTCTCTCTCTCTCTCTCTCTCTCTCTCAGATGCCTCAAAAGCCGAAGGATGGAGAACCTCGGCAGTAGAAAGGAGCCCTTAATGGGTCCTCCCTGAAGGAGACAAACGAGTAAATTGCAAAGGCCCGCTGGAGAAAATATGCCCTAGATTTATGACTATCCTTTTGCTATCCTTTTCCTCCGAATGAGGTGAAGAAGGGAAGAGGCAGCAGATGAGAAAGACACCTTCAAAGGGGTGGCCTGGTCCTCCAGTTCGAGAAATGGTCTAAAAAAACCACAGAGATAAATACAGGGTTCAAGTCAATGAAAAATAGAACGGTTGAGGAGGATCCGATGGGCAAGATGAAAAACTGAGAGAAAGAGAGAGAGAGAGAGAGAGAGAGAGAGAGAGAGAGAGAGAGAGAGAGAGAGAGAGAGAGAGAGGAGAGAGTTATGAAGATCTTTGTGTAATCTGTTTCAAGATATGTCTCTCATGAAAACTTAGAATATGTTTTTTTGAAATTTTGAAATTGTTTCATGAAATTTAATTTCCATGTGTTTTCTTCAGAACGAATTTCATGGAATTTTTTTGTAAAATCTAATTTCCGTATGTGTTCTTCTCTACTTCTATTCTAAGTAAACTTTTAAGCAAATTTGTACTTCTTGCGATTCCTTTGAGATATTTTGTGGTGCTTCCAGTATTTTGACCTAGCAGGTAAGTCTTTATTTGCTAGTGTACGCGAGCCGTCAAAATGACGGTTAAATATTTATATAGATTATGCACACACACAAATTCAACCTTCACCCCCTTTCCTAACTAGAACACGCTAATTTGGGCCATTTGTGGAATATTGTTGATTTTAGAGAGGTTGTCATTTAGCGTGAGAGGTATGTGTGTGTGTATATATATATATATATATATATATATATATATATAATATATATATATACATACATTATATATATATATATATATATATATATATATATATATATATATATACATATATATGTATATATAGGTATATATACATATATATATACATGAATATACATACAGATATATATATATATATATATATATATATATATATATATATATATATATATATATATATATATATATATATAGCCAGGCGCTTGTTTATTATATAGGGGAGATAATGTATACTGCGTAATGTTATCCAAGAATTTTATTTTTGACCCAGATTTTTCTGAGGGATGTTTGAGTGATTTTCCAAATGGGGTGTGAGAAATTGTTCGATTTTGTTCTCCACCACTCCCAACAACGCCTAATTTCACGGGACCCCTCCGTCTCTGTCGAAGATTTGTGTAACGCTGGCTAAACTGTCTTTTGAAATGTTCTTAACAGTTTCTGTTCTTTTATAACTCGCATTGTTCATAGCAATATCTATGAGTCGCTACAGAAATCTTTGTAGTGTGTTTTCGTAATTTGATATTTTAGGAGTATGTTAAAACTACCTAAATCTCTTGCTACTATTTTGTTATGAAGGGCATACTCGTATACCTTGCTTTGTTACAGGATATGTGTAGTAAATATACCTTGAAATGTTACCATATGTCAGACTAAAGCACCCTCAATTTGAAAAGAAAAGCAGTATATGTCAACATGAACTATGTACTTCATAAAAATATATTTTCGAGTTTCTATTTTCAACCAATCAATTTATTTTTCTGATTAACCCACTCAATTATTCATAGAATATTTAAATGGGTTATACATTTCCCAGTGTCCTGTAATACATTATCTGTTTTTCAGTGACAGATATTTATTCAGTGCAAAATGTTTTTCCTCACTAAAGAAATACTGCTTCATGAGAGGTGATTTTGTGACATATTCAAGATGGCAAAGCTTTCTTTCAATAGCAACACCGCTTCTCATTGGTCTTCCCCCTCATGTTTGCTCACACTATCTTCCAACCATCTGTTTCTTTATGTCTTTACGGAGTGGGCAATGAAATCTAATTTTCATTGTCAGTCATGAAACATCAGTTACTGGATTTTAATGAGTGTAGTTTTTTCATGAATATAAATTAGAATCGTACTGTAATTGTTTATCTTAAAATGAACTAAAGTGTAAAATAAAGCATAACAATGTTGTTTTTTTGCGATGGTAATGTTTCTGTAAAAGAGGCAGAGACCTCTTAAATAATTATATTTAAAAAAAATAGGAAATATGTCAGAATGACCCATAAAAAGTATTTCGTTCTTCTAATAAGAACCCCTTTTGACCATTCCAAAGACCCGAACGTTGCCCAAATTGTCGAAATTAGTCATTACAACGGAGATGTATTGAAAGACTTGAACGCTCTTGAGAAAGGTGACCCTAAATGTAACTGTACAGAACACTCTAAAGATGTGAACGCCATCAACACACCCAAATTGAACACCTTCAACCACTGAAGAACGCAATTGTTTAAGAAGTGAGCATTATCAAGAGACGATCTCTTAGCGCGCCAATAACTTAAGAAGAAATCCCAGACTTCTAAAATTATAATATATGAACTCCAGTCCCAGGCAATGACCGTTGGAAAGTATATTTTCCAGAAATTCTATTCTAAGTTAAGTTATGAAAAATATAATTTTTTCAGACATTCTATTCTACGTTAAGTTATGAAAAATATAGTTTCCTTAATTTTATCGTAAGTTAAGTTATGAAAAATATGTTTTCTAGCAATTCTGTTCTCATTAAGTTATGAAAAATAGTTTCCAGAAATTCTATTCTAAGTTAAGTTAAGGAAGATATAATTTCCAGATATTCCATTCTAAGTTAAGTAATGAAAAATATATCTTCTAGAATTTGTATTCTAAGCTATGAAAAAGATATAATCTCCATAAATATTATTCTAGATAACAGTTACTTTCAAATCTATTTAAATGTAAGACTCCACGGACTTTGGAAATCCCTGAAGTAAACTGTTAGCAAACTAACCCCCTCTCTCATCCCCCCCCCTATTCAGGCTTTTGAAACCCCCTCCCCCAAATTCCCCCTCCCTTATCCTCTCTCGAGAGCGCTTCAACCCACGCCTATGAGATAATAATGCCGATAGAGGTAGAATCTTTTATCAGTTGGCAGATAGGCCTATTACCTTAACTCTCGTACCTCACCACAGCAATGCGGAAGTAAATTAGCGGGAATTGATGAGGTTGATATATATATATATATATATTATATTATATATATATATATATATATATATATATGTAATATATGATTATGTATGAGTATGTATGTATATTAGTATATGTATGTAAATTCTGCATATAAAAGTCAATAAATATATATATGTTTATACACACACACACACACACACACACACATATATATATATATATATATAATATATATATATATATAAAACATATATACATTTTTATATTAATTTATTCGTGGGGTGTATACACACACACACACACATATATATATATATGTATATATATATATATATATATATACACATATATACACATACATACATATATATATATATATATATATATATATATATATATATATATATATATATATATATATATATATATATATATATATATGCACATATATCATCATCATCATCATCTCCTCCCACGCCCATCGATGCAAAGGGGTCCCGGTTAGATTTTGTCAGTCGTCTCATTAACTGACTACATCCATAGAGGATTCTTTTGCTAAATTCATCAAAGGATAGCCAGTTACTTGTGATGCGCAGTGCCTATCTAACTAAGGCAAGTGACCCCTGCCGGTCCATACTAATCCAAGTAAGATCATCGGCCAGGCATCAGGAGTAGAACCGAAGAGACAGCTTGTCTGTCACCTTAAACCCAATCCGTGACCCTGCTGCCAGTGACTTCATCGAGATCTAGGGGGTCATTTTCTTCACACACAAAGTTTTCGTTACTCCTCCAGGTTGCTCATCCCACTTATATAATCATTGGCAAACATGGATTGCTAAGATATATCGTCTAGCACGGTATATATATATATATATATATATATATATATATATATATATATATATATATATATGTATATATATATATATATATAGATTAAAATATTGATTGCTGTCATCAACCTTCTAAGCATAAAGCTTAACTGGTGATGGTGTGATGGTTCTTGAGTGGCCACCTATTCAGCTATCAACAAGAAAAGCCAAGTGCAGACCCTGGAAATCATTCGGTTTCCGATGAAAAGGAAACGAAAGCCACACACCATAAGCTTATCTTCTCTAGATCTTGAAGACAAAAATGTATTTTATAGGCCTTTACAAAAATAACGCTCTTAGTGTCTGGCTATGACTCCTGGTTGGGGAAGGGGGGATTGTCGAGTACGTGATATGATGCAGTGCCGGCTCCTAGGGATTGACCCATCTTTATCTTTCGATTAAAAAGCGCTATCAGTTGATGGAGTTATACAGAGGTTCTGTAGGTCAAAGATTAAAGTGAAGGTTTGTAGGGAGCTAAAAGAATACCGGTTACGTTCTTAAATGTAGGTTAAGGTAGGGAAAGAAAGGGCAAAGACAGATATCGGAATATGGTCTGGTGAGAGTTATCAGAGTTGATCTCTCGAAGTATTACTGAAAGATAAAGTTTGTTATTGTTTATGACAAGGCCGACGGAATGGACAATCCTATGCTGGATTTTATCCAATTCGGGAATGGGGTTTCGAAGGGTTTGGTGTAGGGAAAGAAGAATTGAATGAAGGGAAGTCGAACACTAGGATTTTTGGTCCCTGCAGAGTAAATATAAGAAGTGGTAGCCTGTCGAGGGGGTTGATAAGGCTTACAG
>NC_090743.1:75890181-75892681 GCF_036898095.1 Palaemon carinicauda | reverse complement strand
GTGACAGATTGAAAAGGTCTTTGAGATAAGGAAGGCAGGAAAGTCTTTGCAGAAGGGTTTTGCTAACCTAGAATCAGAACTCGAGTACCCAAAGGATTTTTTTTTCTTGATCGCTCGTGAATGGCAAAAGCAAAGGGCAGTGATAATGCCCTAGAGACTAACCATATACAGAGTAGCCTACATATGATCAGTGCCCAAAACGTTTTCCCTCTCCATCAAGCTAGGACCAGGGAAGGGCGGGCAATGGATGCTGATGACTCAGTAGATAGACCTATAAGCTGCCACAAACCCCCATCCTTAGCTCACAAGGATGACGAGGTTGTATCTAACAAGAAACTGTCGAACTTGAGAGGGTCTCAAACCCCAGTCCAGCAGATTGCCAGGCAGAGACGTTTCCATTAAGCTACCACAAGCTATTGCTGTCGATTGGTAAGGTGATAGCAAATGATGGGAAAGGGAAAATAGCCGTAAGAATTCTAGTAGCAGGGATAAGAACCAAGAGAGGCAGTTAGGGGAATTAGAAAAGTCGACCTAAAGAACTATTGGAGCGAACGGACTGTCCCCTTCGTATCCAAAATGACTGAGAATACATGCAAGCTGGAAGAGAAGGACGTAGTACGTGAAAGTGGGTTCAATGTGCTATTCATGAGGCTTTTATATAGGTATATTTAGCAGCCATGAGCAGTCAGTGATAAATGTGACAACAACAGCTATCTTATAATTAACACGTGATATCATGAAGAGAAATTAGTTTTATTTTAGGAGTAAACGATTTAGATCATGACATCTCCTTCCAGTGATTTTTATCGTTTAAATAGTACTGTACATATTTGTTGCAAGGTATAGAAATTTGTATAATTATATGTATACATATATATATATATATAATATATATATATATATACATATATATATATATATATATATACATATATATATATATATATATATATATATATATATATATATATGTATATACACACACACACACACACATATATATATATATATATATAAATATATATATATATATATACATATATATATATATATATATATATATATATATATATATATATATGTGTGTGTGTGTGTGTGTGTGTGTGTGTGTGTATAGCGTCTGAATGTGTGTACAAGATAGATTCTTTCAGATCAGTTGATTATATCACTGACTTTTATATCGTGGATCCGTGTATAGACACAGCTTAGGTTAAATAGAATCCACTGAAACGGTCCCCTATTAGCCCCGTTAGACGAGGGTAGGATGGTGGACGCCTTGGTCAAGTGCGTCAGTACTCGGCCCTCGGAATTTCTTGGGCCGTGTTCGATCCCAGACTACCACTCATCCAGCTGTAAATTATTACAATATTTGCTTCTGTCAAGAAAAAGGTGTTTTAATGTAAAATGTTTATGGTAATACGTGTATATAAGCATATACAGTATATATACATACATGCATACATACGTGCATACTAGTATACGCGACCCGGAAAATCTAACGGGTAGTAGGTTGGCCAGGGCACCAGCCACCCTTGAGATACTACTGCTAGAGAGTTATGGGGTCTTTTAACTGGCCAGACAGTACTACATTTAATCCTTTTCTCTGGTTACGGTTCACTTACCCTTTGCCTACACGTACACTGACTAGTCTGGCCAATTTTTTAAACATTCTCCTCTGTCCTCAAAAACCTGACAACACTGAGACTACCAAACAATTCGCCTGTTAACAACTGCATTGTAATTGTTCAGGGGCTACTTTCCTCTTGGTAAGGGTAGAAGAGACTCTTTAGCTATGGTAAGCAGCACTTCTAGGAGAAAGACAATCCAAAATCAAACCATTGTTCTGTAATTTTGGGTAGTGCCATACCCTCTGTACCATGGTCTTCCTCTTTTTTGGGTTAGAGTTCTCATGCTTAAGGGTACACTCGGGCACACTATTATATCTAATTTCTCTCCTTGTTTTGTTAAAGTTTTCATAGTTTATATAAGAAATATATATTCTAATGTGGTTACTGTTCTCAAAATGTTTTAATTTAACTTGCTTCCTTTCCTCACTGGGCAATTTTCTCTGTTGGGACCCCTGGGCTTATAGCATCCTGCTTTTCCAACTAGGGTTGCAGCTTATCAAGTGATAATAATAATAATAATAATAATAATAATAATAATAATAAATATTTAAATTTGTACTCTCACGCGCACGCACACACATTCAACCCTTTCCACCCCCTCCCCCTTCCTAACTACAGAACAGCAGTTTTGGCAATGTGCAGGAGATTGTGCTTTCCGAGAGGTTGCTAGACATATGCTTTTAATTTTATAGGAGAGATGCGTATTTGTTATTGTTAAGGAATCACAAATTCATAGACACCGTATTAGCTAGAATCTATTACCATGCAAAAATAGCATGCAGAACCTTTAACAAAAAATATTGCAACAGAGAAATGGAATTAAACTGCAATTTTACACCAATTAACCTAAATGCATTCATCATTTCTACTAC
>NC_090743.1:75882681-75885181 GCF_036898095.1 Palaemon carinicauda | reverse complement strand
ATTTTCTATGACTTTGCGAGCGAGTACGACGTCCTCAAAGCATACGTTTTTCATCTCCCTCAACAACCACTGGGGGACCAAAAAGCTTCACTCACCCTCAGGGAAATGACCAGTATCGCTTGCTTGCAACCTGCAGCAAACGGGTCTCCTCGGGACCTTTTGGTATGATGCTTACCCGAACCAATACGCGTTGCCATACCCAGTGTTAATATTTTGCCCTCGAAGGACTTGATGATCAAAATCGAAACCCTTATGGACACCCACTACACCATATTCAAGGCCTCCATCAATGCCGCAAGTCCTAACGAAGAGGACAACTATTCAGCATTGACCGAAGCTGATGTGAATGCGGTAGGACACAGACGCCTACTTTATGACGTGCTGGAGTGGCAACAAAGCCACCCATGACCCGCCAGTCGCTCACACCCCAACCAACGACCTATACAGCCAGTTACTTACACCCATCTCCGGGAGTTATGCTACTACCTCTTCAGATCTGGTGCTGTTCTGAAGAAATATGTGAATGGTTGTCAGTGGCCAAAAAACGTGTGAGTAGGCCATCATTCGTGGCGGTGGTTTCCCTTGTCACTAATCTTTTCTTTTTACATGATGCAAGTACAGGTGTGTGATTTTTTGGTAGACACAGGTGCTTGCCATTTTCTTCTGCCAAGGCCACTCGCCAGGACACAACGTATTGTGTCTAAGTCTATCGACGTTTGCCTTGTAGCTGCCAACGGATCTGCAATACCTACCCATGGTTATAAAAACCTCACATTATCGTTTGGAAGCTCTACTTTTATATTTGGAGGGGTCTTGTTGTTGACATTGTCAATCCTCGGTGCAGATATCTTCTCACATTTCCACCTAGTTGATGTCGCTGACCGGCAGGGTAATGAATGCAGACTCTTACCCATCGACACCTCTTCAACTGCCTCCACTGACCTTGCTCTCCACATCAGCACACCCATGAATATCTACGCCCACCTCCTCAAGTCGTGCCTGTAAGTTTTCCTTCCAGAACTTCACCAAACGCCTAAGGTTCCTGCCAAACATGGTATTTATCACCATACCAAGATGACGGGTCTCCAGTGTTCGCTGGATTCAGGTGTCTGGCATCAGACCTTTGGCACCCGCTAAACAAATGTTCTCCGAAATGGAAGAAATTAGTATTTGCCAAAAGTCCTCCAGCCCATGGTCATCACCCTTACATATCATCCTAAAGAAAGAAGGCTCTCTGCGTCTGTGTGGTGCGGGGATTACAGGCACCTGAACATGCAGACAGAACTGGATCACTACCACATCCCAAACATCACTGACGTGACCTCCTACTTGCACAAAGCAAAGGTTTTCTCCCATGCTCGACTTCCTGAAGCGGTATTATCAGGTGCCCATGAAACCAGAAGACATCCCCAAGACCGCCATCACCACCCCTTTAGTACATACACCTTCAATTACTCATGTTTTGGTCTTCGAAATGCCACTTTTCTACGACTCATGGATGGCATCTTGGGGGCCCATCTGTGTATGTTATGTGGAGGACATACTTGTGTTCTCTTCCTACAAAGAGGAACACCTCCATCACCTACATATCGGGCTCGACTGCTCACAATACAATTTCCTTGTAGTCCAGTACAACAAGAGTACCTTCGGCGCCAATGAAGTATAGTTCTTAGGGCACCACATCACTCCTGAAGGAGTCAACCCCCTCCCTGAGAAGGTAGCAGCCATTCAGAACTTCCCCACGCCCTCGACTGTCAAAACACTGCAAGAATTCTAGGGCAAGATCAAGTATGATCACCATTTCCTGCCAGCCATTGCTGCCACCCCCTCTACACCTCCTTCAAGTGCAAGCCAAACGACCTGAAGTGATGTCCCCTTCAAGAAGTGACCTTCTGCAATGCAAAGTATACCCTATCAACTGCTGCTGCTCCCACTTTTCTCGTGAAACAGGCCCCTCTCCTCCTCTCCACCGATGCCAGCGACATTATTATTGGGGCAGTGCTCGAGCAGGTGGTCAATGACTCGCCTCTCCCATTGGCCTTCTTCAGTAGAAAACTGTCCAAGGCAGAATCCAGCTACTCTACCTTTGACTGCAAATTGTTGGCGGTGCATTTAGCTGTCTGTCACTTCCACCACTTCTTAGGTGTGCCCTTCGTCATTTGCATGGACCACATGCCTCTGGTGCACACCTTCACTCAACAGTGATGCTTGGTCCGCCCGTCGACGCCAACATCTCTCTGCCATGGCTGAATACAACTGTACCCTTCAACACATCTCTGGGAAAATAAATCCTGTTGCCGATGACCTATCAAGAAACACATTGGCCACCATTCACTAACGAAAAGATCGAGAGTACCAAGCATGTAGGACATCCTGCACATCCCTCCATTGAGAAGGTGTCGCACTCGACAACTCTAACGCCACCTTCCTCTGTGATGTCAGTACTGGTAAACCAAAACCTTGGATACCTACTCCCATTCGCTGACAGGTGTTTCATTTC
>NC_090743.1:75867681-75875181 GCF_036898095.1 Palaemon carinicauda | reverse complement strand
ATTTTTACGGCCGTGTTTTTTGTCCATTATTATTTTGTTATGTTCATAAGAAAAGGATAAAAAGAAATACTTTGTTATTTCCTCCGACGGATGTAGTTGATAAACGTCCCCTTAGAAATAAATTATAAATTCAAGACTATTTTTCTTTTTTTTTTAGGTTTCTTCTATATCTTCTCTTTTTCTCTCTCTCTCTCTTTATCCTTTAGATAAGGAATTCTATGATTGCACAAACACGCACACTTATTATTATTATTATTATTATTGTTGTTGTTATACACACACACACACACACACACACACACACACACACACACACATATATATATATATATATATATATATATATATATATATATATATATATATATGTTGCTACTCCACTGCAGGACAAAGGCTCAGACATGTCTTTATTCATGTCTCGGGGTTTGGCCAGTTATCACCACGCTGGCCACGGCGGATTGATGATGGGGGGAGATTTTGTCTGATCCCTCACAGCAAACCAACTTAGTATGGGTGACCCTGACCAGTACAACTTTGCTAGAGAGAGAGAGAGAGAGAGAGAGAGAGAGAGAGAGAGAGAGAGAGAGAGAGAGAGAGAGAGAGAGAGTATTGTTAAAGAAGAGATGGAAGCGGATTCGAATTAACTGTTTTTCCAGTCTAAGTATTAAACTTCCGTTGCGTTCCTATCATAAATTAATTATCGGATTGCGTTATGTTGCTGTTTTCAATCGACAACATTTGATCCCCCAAAACAACAGTTGGTCTGTTATCCAGCTAAGGCGCCATTTGTCTGTCTGGTTGTTTGATTGTCAGCTTTAGGATGAAGTCTTTACGCTGACTTCCCATTCGAGCCTGAATATATCATTACAGTTTCTGATAAGGATAAAATTAAGCACTTAACGATAAATAATGAACAGTTTAATTATTACTGCACGTACCTCTTCTGAAAAAGATTATAATACCCGGTTTTATTGAATCTGTTAAGGTATTATGAAGTCATATAAACGCCAGTTTGTTTACTGTGTCAACCGGAAGTATGACTGATTTCAATGCTTAAAAGTTAACACCAGGAAAAAAGAATCGATATTTTTCTAAGAGACGCAAACGGGATACGCCCTTATCACTTTTAACCAACGTTCTAACAGATTTTATTTTTCTAAATATATACAGTATGTATTATTGTTATTGAGTTGTGGATATCTTCTCTCTCTCTCTCTCTCTCTCTCTCTCTCTCCTCTCTCTCTCTCTCTCTCTCTCCTCTCTCTCTCTCTCTCTCTGTTAGATATGAATGCATTGAAATGCACACATTGTTGATTGTTTGCGAAAAAATAAGTCACAGGAACCAAGTGAAGATGGTATTGATATGCGTACATAAATCGTAAGCTATTTCAATATGTTTATGTGTATATATACACCTATGTGTACGTGTGCATATGCTCTTTCTGAGTGGGGATACATTTACCTGGTGAAAGGGGTTCTGTATTGCCATAATTAGCAAAGCTGTACTTTCAAGACCACCCATATTAGGTTGGTTTGCTGTGAGTGATTAACCCAAAATCTCCCACCATCACCGATCCTCACTGACCAGCATGGTGACGATAACTAGCCAAATCTCAGACATGACTACGGACATGTCTAAGGTCTTTGTCCTACGGTGGACTGGAAACGGCTGCATTTGTTGTTGTTTATTCTATGTGAATACATATACATATACATATATATATATATATATATATATATATATATATACAGTATATATATATATATATAATGATAAAATATAACTCAAAATTCACACCATTTTGTCAGTTAAATATCATAGAATATATTTCATGCTCAACGTCTCGGTATTTGATTGAAATATATTTGTAAAGTTCGTATAAGAATAGGTAATAAATCCAAAAATACACATACAGCATGTTTCCCTTCCTTGGACAGAAGAATCCGATTATACATCTTAAACTTATTTTCGTGTCTCCTTGAATGTTTAATGTAATGCTATGTCACTATGAATTGAGATGATAAAATAATGCGTCATTCAAACTTTCTCTTATAATTGATATTACTTGCTAAGCTACAACCCTAGGTGAGAAAGCAAGATGCTATAAGCCCGAGGGCTCCAACAGGAAAAATAGCCCAGCGAGGAAAGGAAATTAGGAAAAACTACAAGAGAAGTTTAACAATAATAACCTTAAAATAAATCTTTCATATCTAAACTATAAAAACTTGAAAATAACAAAAGGGTAAAAACTTCAAAACAACAAGAGAAAGAGAATAAGATGAAATAGTGAGCCTGAGTATACCCTCAAGCAAGAGATGTCTAACTCAAGACATTGGAAGACCATGATTCAAAGGTTATGGCACTCCCCAAGACTAGAGAACAATGGTTTGATTTTGGAGTGTCCGCCTAGAAGAGCTGCTTACCACAGCTTAAGAGCCTTCCCTACCTTTACCAAGAGGAAAGTAGCCACTGAACAATTGCTGTGCAGTAGTTAACCCCTTGAGTCAAGAAGAGTTGTTTGATAATTTCAGTGTTGTCAAGTGTATGAGGAAAGAGGAGAATGTGTAAAGAATAGACAAGTCTATTCCGAGTATGTGTCGGAATAGATGAAACGAGCCGTAACGAGAGAGAGAGAGAGAGAGAGAGAGAGAGAGAGATCCAGGCGACATTAGTATAATTTCCATATTATTTGTAGTAAAAATGACAATAGACAAAGTTTTATTTACAGGGAACCCTTATATAAGATAACACGTCACTCTATTCTAGGTTAATATTCCACTGTAATTAAGCTTCTTTAGTATTCAATTGAACATGGAAAGGAAACATTCGCTTCGTATTGTCTAATTCTAAAGGGTTTAAAGGTTTAATATATCGAATTTATAGGTTTATCTTCATAATTAATTTCGATGAGATTACCTCTAAATCAGTCATGAAGAGAACGCAATTCTTTGGAAAATTTTAAACATAAAAAGCAGACATTTCACTACTTGAAAAATTAGATTGAAAATGTTCAAATGCCTTCTGAAGAAATAATAAATCTTTAAGGGTTTCCTCGTTAATGCAACACAAGTCTTATACCCCAAGGAAAACAAAGTCCAGTATAGGATGGCCCCATTCCTATCTGTCAAACCTTGTGAAGTAAGTCTAATCATTTATCCTCCAGCTTAAGAATATATCAACTAATATTTAAGTTTTGAGCCTATATTTTGAAATCTGTAAATACACCCTTCACTTTAACTAGATGATACCCATAATTGTATGCTGTTATTGATAACAATATTGTTGTTCTTTTGGTGCTACAATACAGAGGTTATATAGAGTGTTGATTTTATTCTTAAGATTTTGCAGTGCCATGATTACATCTTTAGTTTAGCGTATTTACGCACGTGCAAATGCCCCATACGCATGCACACACGTGTGTATATATATATATAGATATATATATATATATATATATATATATATATATGTATATATATATACATATATATATATATATATATCTATATATATATATACATATATATATATATATATAAATATATATATAGATATGTATATATATATATATATATATATATATATATATATATATATACATATATATATATATATATATATATATATACATATATATATATATATATACACACACTCATATATATATATATATATATATATATATATATATATATATATATATATATATATACACACACATATATATATATATATATATACGTGTATATATATATATATATATATATATATATATATATATATGTATATTTATATATATATATATATATATATATATATATATATATATATATATACTCATACTTATGTAATTTGTGATTATTATTTTTATACCATAATACTGTAATGATTACAATATTATTATGAGATTCTACACTGTAAACTTTCTGAAAGCTTTTTGAATTATAACTTTTTTGCATAATTCCATCTGTTTTTTAAAATAATAGGATTTTTAAGTCGTTCATTTTAGTTTTAATTTATCCATAGAAAAACTCTTGAAAATTTGAATTATTAAAATTTTCGAGTAATTTTTTTAAATTCCAATCTTTTCTCGAATTAAGAAGGCTTTAAATAGTTGATTAATTTAACGTGCCTTTCAAGCGCATATGATGTTCATGATAAAATTTACACTTTTTGATTACTATACAAACTTTCATATTGTAAACTATCCGTCAAAAACAGAATTTTTAATCAATTCCTTTTGGTTGAATAATTTTAGTTTGAATAATTAGAATCGGAATGAAAATAGTTCAAGTATGGCCAATCATGGGTCACATTATATCACCCTCAGGCCTAACTTGTAATTTTGTTCAAAATTTCATGCCCCTTTGGTTAAGGGGGAATAAGTGCCCCATTAAATCTTGAGGCCAAAGATTTAGAAATGTTCGCATAACGGTTCGTGTTTGTCCTCCCCCCTTAGTAAGGCCGTTTCTTATTGGCTTTTTGGGAAAAAGGTTGCTTTATGCTAAAGAGAAAATATAGACCGCCTTTGACCAGGTTATTAAACTTTCTCTCTTTCTCTCTTCTCATTCTCTTTTTTATATAATATTTGAATACCAGCAAGGCATTTTGTGGGCAACCCTAATTATATTGACTGCCGACAATGCATTCTGTTTGCACAAGTAATTATGAGCCTTGTAGCCCTGTTGACAAAGTCGGTTTTTTTGCATATCCACCCGCACCCATCAGCCACTTAAATCAGCATATCGATAAAATGTAAGCCTTACGTATAAGTACCATAAAGATGTACATACCGTAAACATCCGTATGCATCTGGCTCTAGGTACAAACACCAGTGAAAATCCACTTTAAACGTACAAGTACATACGGTCCAATTTCCCTCGCTAGGGGTCCCCACCCACGCAATATATATCCTTCCACTCCATCAGGCAAGCAGGTCTTCCAGGTCTACCAGGTTCCAGGTTCCATGGAGTTCCCGGATGACGGCACGAGAACGCTGGAATAACAACAACGGGGCCGGGCGAATAAAAGCTGCCATTGAAGGGGAAAGAGGGTAAAATGTTTTAAAAATGGGAGAAATTTGTGAATAAGAGGTTATGTGGAAAGAAGAGGGTTATGTGGGAGGGGGTACCAGTATAGTAACTGTGGATTTGTACGCATGAGAGAGAGAGAGAGAGAGAGAGAGAGAGAGAGAGAGAGAGAGAGAGAGAGAGAGAGAGAGAGAGAGAGACCATATTTTAGCTCAAAAATATACTTGGAAATGACAAAACAAATGTATCGCTATTAATTGGCAACGTAACCAACAGTGTTTTAGAGAGAGAGAGAGAGAGAGAGAGAGAGAGAGAGAGAGAGAGAGAGAGAGAGAGAGAGAGAGAGAGCGAGCATGGTACTAGCTAAGGTAATTAAGTTAAAAATTTACGAAAAATATGTATCGAAATTCATTAGCAATAAAGTGATGAGAGAGAGAGAGAGAGAGAGAGAGAGAGAGAGAGAGAGAGAGAGAGAGAGAGAGAGAGAGAATGCCCTAATGCCCAAACACAAATTGAAGTGTGGGAGGGTGTAGGAGGAGGATCAGTCAGGGAAGAGACGGGGACACTTTTTCTATACATAAATACCCACATACCCGGGTATAGGGTATATAAAAAAGGGGCTATGGAAAGGCGGGGGCGGTGGATGAAGAATGCAGAGAAGGGCTGCTCTCTCTCTCTCTCTCTCTCTCTCTCTCTCTCTCTCTCTCTCTCTCTCTCTCTAACACAACACGTTGCCAATGAATTTTGATACATTTTTATATCCAACTAAATTTCTAAGCTAATAACATAAATCTCTCTCTCTCTCTCTCTCTCTCTCTCTCTCTCTCTCTAATACGTTGCCAATGAATCTTGATACATTTTTATTTCCAACTAAATTTCTAAGCTAATAACATAAATCTCTCTCTCTCTCTCTCTCTCTCTCTCTCTCTCTCTCTCTCTCTCTCTAACACGTTGCCAATGAATCTTGATACATTTTTATTTCCAACTAAATTTCTAAGCTAATAACATAAATCTCTCTCTCTCTCTCTCATCTCTCTCTCTCTCTCTCTCTCTCTCTCTCTCTCTCTCTCTCCAATTTTCGATTTCCCATCGATGACATTTTCATCATCACCAGTGACGCGTTTGATCGAGTTGGACGCGCAGACCCCCGACGGTTTCAAGAGCTTTTGTTTCGACGAGTGTCGCTATTCGTCTGTCCCTTTCCCGAAAATGATTTGGTTCAATTAATTGTCTGTTTCGTTAGAAAGCAGTAGTAACTAACGGGATCATGGTCTATGAATGTTAAAGATTCTAATTGGAATTATTTTTTCCTTCTACTTCTAATGATAATTTTAATAAAATCAATAAATCGTGATTATCATAACAGTGCTTGTAAATTTTGTTTGTTTGTTTAATATTAAATCTGCTTCTTTTACTTATTTACATTCAGATCTCTCCAGACTGTACTATCCTGTACGTAGTACTAGGTATGCATCTAACAGTCATGCCTTCTCCATCATAAGGCTCAATACTACACAGTATTCTAGAAGTCTTATTCCTGCTGTGATCAGATTGTGACCAGATCTTCGTAATCAGGCAGTTGAATCAGTGGACCTTTTAAAGTTCAAACTTGTAGCTAATATTTTTTATGTTGTACTGGCAGATATAAATCTCTATTCATAATTCATATATGACAGATCAATTATAACATTGTTACCGATCTCAAGATATTTTATATCAATTATTCATTTCTTTTCAGGTAGTTTATGTCAATTTTTTCTGATTCATCCCTGGGATTTTTTTCCCTGTTGGAGCCCTTGGGCTTATAACATCATGCTTTTCCAACTAGGGTTGCAGCTTAGCTAGTATTAACAATAATGATGATATAAAGAGCAGGTAAACACAACGATGTGGGCGGTCTTCAGTAGTCTCTGAAAAACGTGGTTCTTAGAGCTTAGTGATAATAGTGATAATAGTAATGATAATACCAGTTGTTGGTTTACCTTTTTTTTCTTTTAATGAAATTTCGTTAATCATGGACCGTAACATTTCTGGTGGATTTTGGTGGTTATAATTTTCTTTACATTAATTACGGATATATACAGATGCAGATTCATTATATGCAATAATTCTTCTTCACCCAAGGGGTTAACTACTGCACTGTAATAGTTCAGTGGCTACTTTCCTCTTGGTAAGGATAGAAGAGATTCTTCAGCTATGGTAAGCAGCTCTTCTAGGAGAAGGACACTCCAAAATCAAACCATTGTTCTCTAGTCGGGGGTAGTGCCATAGCCTCTGTACCATGGTTTTCCACTGTCTTGGGTTAGAGTTCTCTTGCTTGAGGGTACACTCGGGCACGCGGTTCTATCTAGTTTCTCTTCCTATTGTTTTGTTAAAGTTTTTATAGTTTATGTAGGAAATATTTATTTCAATATTGTTACTATTCTTGAAATATTTTCCCTGTTGGATCCCCTGGGCTTATAGCATCCT
>NC_090743.1:75857112-75867181 GCF_036898095.1 Palaemon carinicauda | reverse complement strand
CATGGTGACGATAACTAGCCAAATCTCAGACATGACTACGGACATGTCTAAGGTCTTTGTCCTACGGTGGACTGGAAACGGCTGCATTTGTTGTTGTTTATTCTATGTGAATAGCCCCTTCTAATGAAAGGCCATAAACCAACCATGCCACGACATATATATATATATATATATATATAGTATATATATATATATATAATGATAAAATATAACTCAAAATTCACACCATTTTGTCAGTTAAATATCATAGAATATATTTCATGCTCAACGTCTCGGTATTTGATTGAAATATATTTGTAAAGTTCGTATAAGAATAGGTAATAAATCCAAAAATACACATACAGCATGTTTCCCTTCCTTGGACAGAAGAATCCGATTATACATCTTAAACTTATTTTCGTGTCTCCTTGAATGTTTAATGTAATGCTATGTCACTATGAATTGAGATGATAAAATAATGCGTCATTCAAACTTTCTCTTATAATTGATATTACTTGCTAAGCTACAACCCTAGGTGAGAAAGCAAGATGCTATAAGCCCGAGGGCTCCAACAGGAAAAATAGCCCAGCGAGGAAAGGAAATTAGGAAAAACTACAAGAGAAGTTTAACAATAATAACCTTAAAATAAATCTTTCATATCTAAACTATAAAAACTTGAAAATAACAAAAGGGTAAAAACTTCAAAACAACAAGAGAAAGAGAATAAGATGAAATAGTGAGCCTGAGTATACCCTCAAGCAAGAGATGTCTAACTCAAGACATTGGAAGACCATGATTCAAAGGTTATGGCACTCCCCAAGACTAGAGAACAATGGTTTGATTTTGGAGTGTCCGCCTAGAAGAGCTGCTTACCACAGCTTAAGAGCCTTCCCTACCTTTACCAAGAGGAAAGTAGCCACTGAACAATTGCTGTGCAGTAGTTAACCCCTTGAGTCAAGAAGAGTTGTTTGATAATTTCAGTGTTGTCAAGTGTATGAGGAAAGAGGAGAATGTGTAAAGAATAGACAAGTCTATTCCGAGTATGTGTCGGAATAGATGAAACGAGCCGTAACGAGAGAGAGAGAGAGAGAGAGAGAGAGAGAGAGAGAGAGAGATCCAGGCGACATTAGTATAATTTCCATATTATTTGTAGTAAAAATGACAATAGACAAAGTTTTATTTACAGGGAACCCTTATATAAGATAACACGTCACTCTATTCTAGGTTAATATTCCACTGTAATTAAGCTTCTTTAGTATTCAATTGAACATGGAAAGGAAACATTCGCTTCGTATTGTCTAATTCTAAAGGGTTTAAAGGTTTAATATATCGAATTTATAGGTTTATCTTCATAATTAATTTCGATGAGATTACCTCTAAATCAGTCATGAAGAGAACGCAATTCTTTGGAAAATTTTAAACATAAAAAGCAGACATTTCACTACTTGAAAAATTAGATTGAAAATGTTCAAATGCCTTCTGAAGAAATAATAAATCTTTAAGGGTTTCCTCGTTAATGCAACACAAGTCTTATACCCCAAGGAAAACAAAGTCCAGTATAGGATGGCCCCATTCCTATCTGTCAAACCTTGTGAAGTAAGTCTAATCATTTATCCTCCAGCTTAAGAATATATCAACTAATATTTAAGTTTTGAGCCTATATTTTGAAATCTGTAAATACACCCTTCACTTTAACTAGATGATACCCATAATTGTATGCTGTTATTGATAACAATATTGTTGTTCTTTTGGTGCTACAATACAGAGGTTATATAGAGTGTTGATTTTATTCTTAAGATTTTGCAGTGCCATGATTACATCTTTAGTTTAGCGTATTTACGCACGTGCAAATGCCCCATACGCATGCACACACGTGTGTATATATATATATATATATATATATATATATGTATATATATATACATATATATATATATCATATATATATACATATATATATATATAAATATATATATAGATATGTATATATATAGATATGTATATATATATATATATATACATATATATACACACACTCATATATATATATATACACACATATATATATATATATACGTGTATATATATATATATATACATATATATATATATATATATATATACTCATACTTATGTAATTTGTGATTATTATTTTTATACCATAATACTGTAATGATTACAATATTATTATGAGATTCTACACTGTAAACTTTCTGAAAGTTTTTTTGAATTATAACTTTTTTGCATAATTCCATCTGTTTTTTAAAATAATAGGATTTTTAAGTCGTTCATTTTAGTTTTAATTTATCCATAGAAAAACTCTTGAAAATTTGAATTATTAAAATTTTCGAGTAATTTTTTTAAATTCCAAATTTTTAAATCTTTTCTCGAATTAAGAAGGCTTTAAATAGTTGATTAATTTAACGTGCCTTTCAAGCGCATATGATGTTCATGATAAAATTTACACTTTTTGATTACTATACAAACTTTCATATTGTAAACTATCCGTCAAAAACAGAATTTTTAATCAATTCCTTTTGGTTGAATAATTTTAGTTTGAATAATTAGAATCGGAATGAAAATAGTTCAAGTATGGCCAATCATGGGTCACATTATATCACCCTCAGGCCTAACTTGTAATTTTGTTCAAAATTTCATGCCCCTTTGGTTAAGGGGGAATAAGTGCCCCATTAAATCTTGAGGCCAAAGATTTAGAAATGTTCGCATAACGGTTCGTGTTTGTCCTCCCCCCTTAGTAAGGCCGTTTCTTATTGGCTTTTTGGGAAAAAGGTTGCTTTATGCTAAAGAGAAAATATAGACCGCCTTTGACCAGGTTATTAAACTTTCTCTCTTTCTCTCTTCTCATTCTCTTTTTTATATAATATTTGAATACCAGCAAGGCATTTTGTGGGCAACCCTAATTATATTGACTGCCGACAATGCATTCTGTTTGCACAAGTAATTATGAGCCTTGTAGCCCTGTTGACAAAGTCGGTTTTTTTGCATATCCACCCGCACCCATCAGCCACTTAAATCAGCATATCGATAAAATGTAAGCCTTACGTATAAGTACCATAAAGATGTACATACCGTAAACATCCGTATGCATCTGGCTCTAGGTACAAACACCAGTGAAAATCCACTTTAAACGTACAAGTACATACGGTCCAATTTCCCTCGCTAGGGGTCCCCACCCACGCAATATATATCCTTCCACTCCATCAGGCAAGCAGGTCTTCCAGGTCTACCAGGTTCCAGGTTCCATGGGAGTTCCCGGATGACGGCACGAGAACGCTGGAATAACAACAACGGGGCCGGGCGAATAAAAGCTGCCATTGAAGGGGAAAGAGGGTAAAATGTTTTAAAAATGGGAGAAATTTGTGAATAAGAGGTTATGTGGAAAGAAGAGGGTTATGTGGGAGGGGGTACCAGTATAGTAACTGTGGATTTGTACGCATGAGAGAGAGAGAGAGAGAGAGAGAGAGAGAGAGAGAGACCATATTTTAGCTCAAAAATATACTTGGAAATGACAAAACAAATGTATCGCTATTAATTGGCAACGTAACCAACATGGAGAGAGAGAGAGAGAGAGAGAGAGAGAGAGAGAGCGAGCATGGTACTAGCTAAGGTAATTAAGTTGGAAATTCACCAGATGTATGAATCGAAATTTATTGGTAATTTAACCAGCAAAGTATGAGAGAGAGAGAGAGAGAGAGAGAGAGAGAGAGAGAGAGAGAGAATGCCCTAATGCCCAAACACAAATTGAAGTGTGGGAGGGTGTAGGAGGAGGATCAGTCAGGGAAGAGACGGGGACACTTTTTCTATACATAAATACCCACATACCCGGGTATAGGGTATATAAAAAAGGGGCTATGGAAAGGCGGGGGGCGGTGGATGAAGAATGCAGAGAAGGGCTGCTCTCTCTCTCTCTCTCTCTCTCTCTCTCTCTCTCTAACACAACACGTTGCCAATGAATTTTGATACATTTTTATATCCAACTAAATTTCTAAGCTAATAACATAAATCTCTCTCTCTCTCTCTCTCTCTCTCTCTCTCTAATACGTTGCCAATGAATCTTGATACATTTTTATTTCCAACTAAATTTCTAAGCTAATAACATAAATCTCTCTCTCTCTCTCTCTCTCTCTCTCTCTCTAACACGTTGCCAATGAATCTTGATACATTTTTATTTCCAACTAAATTTCTAAGCTAATAACATAAATCTCTCTCTCTCTCTCTCTCTCTCTCTCTCTCCAATTTTCGATTTCCCATCGATGACATTTTCATCATCACCAGTGACGCGTTTGATCGAGTTGGACGCGCAGACCCCCGACGGTTTCAAGAGCTTTTGTTTCGACGAGTGTCGCTATTCGTCTGTCCCTTTCCCGAAAATGATTTGGTTCAATTAATTGTCTGTTTCGTTAGAAAGCAGTAGTAACTAACGGGATCATGGTCTATGAATGTTAAAGATTCTAATTGGAATTATTTTTCCTTCTACTTCTAATGATAGTTTTAATAAAATCAATAAATCGTGATTATCATAACAGTGCTTGTAAATTTTGTTTGTTTGTTTAATATTAAATCTGCTTCTTTTACTTATTTACATTCAGATCTCTCCAGACTGTACTATCCTGTACGTAGTACTAGGTATGCATCTAACAGTCATGCCTTCTCCATCATAAGGCTCAATACTACACAGTATTCTAGAAGTCTTATTCCTGCTGTGATCAGATTGTGACCAGATCTTCGTAATCAGGCAGTTGAATCAGTGGACCTTTTAAAGTTCAAACTTGTAGCTAATATTTTTTATGTTGTACTGGCAGATATAAATCTCTATTCATAATTCATATATGACAGATCAATTATAACATTGTTACCGATCTCAAGATATTTTATATCAATTATTCATTTCTTTTCAGGTAGTTTATGTCAATTTTTTCTGATTCATCCCTGGGATTTTTTTTCCCTGTTGGAGCCCTTGGGCTTATAACATCATGCTTTTCCAACTAGGGTTGCAGCTTAGCTAGTATTAACAATAATGATGATATAAAGAGCAGGTAAACACAACGATGTGGGCGGTCTTCAGTAGTCTCTGAAAAACGTGGTTCTTAGAGCTTAGTGATAATAGTGATAATAGTAATGATAATACCAGTTGTTGGTTTACCTTTTTTTTCTTTTAATGAAATTTCGTTAATCATGGACCGTAACATTTCTGGTGGATTTTGGTGGTTATAATTTTCTTTACATTAATTACGGATATATACAGATGCAGATTCATTATATGCAATAATTCTTCTTCACCCAAGGGGTTAACTACTGCACTGTAATAGTTCAGTGGCTACTTTCCTCTTGGTAAGGATAGAAGAGATTCTTCAGCTATGGTAAGCAGCTCTTCTAGGAGAAGGACACTCCAAAATCAAACCATTGTTCTCTAGTCGGGGGTAGTGCCATAGCCTCTGTACCATGGTTTTCCACTGTCTTGGGTTAGAGTTCTCTTGCTTGAGGGTACACTCGGGCACGCGGTTCTATCTAGTTTCTCTTCCTATTGTTTTGTTAAAGTTTTTATAGTTTATGTAGGAAATATTTATTTCAATATTGTTACTATTCTTGAAATATTTTCCCTGTTGGATCCCCTGGGCTTATAGCATCCTGCTTTTCCAACTAGGTTTGCAGCTTAGCATTTAATAATAATAATAATAATAATAATAATAATAATAATAATAATAATAAATCACTGTATTAGATTTAAAGCCCTTTTCTGTAAAAGTTGGAAGTTAGAAATGATGTTTTATTAATCTGGGTTAGATTTTTCCATGGAATTTCTTCAGTGTAAAGGTCTGTAGTTTTTCTTTTTAAATTTAAAGAGTGGGTTTTATGTTTTCGAAGGAATCTCTTCAAAGTAAATGGGTTATTTTTCCTTATACATTTAAAGGTGTAAACTTTATATGCAAATCTCCCCCCTCCCTCCCCCTGCCTTTTTATATATAACTCGTAAAGTCTCAGTACACAAATTCTTGAGGCTATATAAGGTCAAAAACCCCTGGAAAGAGAAAGAATGCAAATAAGAATATCAATAATAATAATAATAATAATAATAATAATAATAATAATAATATTTATAATAATAATAATAATATGAACAATACCGGAATCTGCATACCTCCTTAAACTAACTTTACCGAGGGGCGGATAAATTCCTTCATGCTTCGGTTAGTCCTCACTGAAGACCTGCATCTTGGCGGAGCCGATAATCCTGAAGCTTAGAACCTAAAAGGATTATCCCTTCACTTACAGGAAATTATTTCCTATTGGATGGGAATTTCCCAGCTGAGCGGGGATCCCCTTTCGTAAACAGCATGCAAATATACCATCTCTCTCTCTCTCTCTCTCTCTCTCTCTCTCTCTCTCTCTCTCTCTCAAACTTTTCTAATTCAAAGCTTTAGTTGAAATAGGATATCTCTCTTTCTCTCAAACATTTTTATGGCAATTCTGTATATGAAATGAGATCTCTCTCAACTTATATATTTAAAATCGATATTAGAAATAAAACTCTCTCTCTCTCTCTCTCTCTCTCTCTCTCTCTCTCTCTCTCTCAAACTTCTAATTCAAAGCTATAGTTGAAATTGGATCTCGTACTGTCAAACATTTTCATGGTAGTTCTATATTTGAAATGAGATCACTCTCAATTTTTATTTTTGAAATTTATAATAGAAATTAAACTCTCTCTCTCTCTCTCTCTCTCTCTCTCTCTCTCTCTCTCTTAAACTTTTCTAATCTAAAGCTATTGATGAAATAGAATCTCTCTCTTTCTCTCAATCTTTTTATGACAATTCGGTATATGAATTGGGATCTCTCTCTCAACTTTTTTTTGAAATTTACAAATGTATTAGATCTCTCTCTCTCTCTCTCTCTCTCTCTCTCTCTCTCTCACTCCTAAATGAGAGATGGGTTATCGATGGATTATGCGCTTCTGGTTTACCTGTGCGTTCCCACCGGATGCTCCCGATTCCTATAGTAGCCAGCGAACGTTTCTTGCATTTGGATTTATTGTCCTCACTTTTTGGAGTTTAAATCTCTTTCTACCCCGCTTTCCACCCCCCCCCCCACCCCAACTTCACAATCGCTGGAACTGTCTATAGCCACTGTTTGAATTCTGTGTCTTTTTCTTATTCCTTCTCTATCTTTTTCTATTTATTGCCGGTTAAGTTGTCCTGTGGCAATTTGCAACTATAATGATTTAAATCTTTTAGATATTTAATTTCCATCTTTTTTCTCTTTCTTAGTCCCGGTTAAGCTTGCAAGTATAATGAATTACAGTTCGATGCAAAATTTCTCACAATTATACGTAACACATACTAAATGAAAACAATGATAGAAACTATTTAACTATTTTCAACGATAAAATAAAAAAAATAAAAAAAAAAAAATGGAAAGCAAAAGGATAGTCTAATCAACCTCTTGGTGGCTTAGAGAATTGAATTTGAAGTGTTATAGATATATCAAGGCTGCCAAAATAAAATCTCACATCAGGAAGTAATTCGGTGTTTTCTTGTGTAGAGGGAATCGTTTTCATGTTGAGTGTCTACTAATAATGTTCTCTTCCTTGGTAATGAAAAATCCTTTAGTTGATAAGATCTTTATTCATCAGTGAAATTAAAATGATAATTTGACTTTTTCTCTCTCCCAAATTGATTTTTTTTTACACTTTAGACAACTTGTTTTGTTAGTTTTGAATTTAATGGATACGAGGGTTGAAACTTGTATGATCTTTTGATTTAAAACGAAGCTGGGGAAATTGGGGGGAAAATGCGACCCATTTTGTAGATAATTTAAGCATTTTTGTTGGTACCTATGAGTGGGTTTGGGAGTTAGAGTAAGCTATACATATACTCAACTATTTGATACTTGACTTTGTTAATCTGTTGTACCTATATTGGATTTAATATTTCGATACCTGGTCATTTAAAAAGTCGAAGTCAGTCTTGCAAGGCAAAGCCTATAAAATAAACATTTAAACATTAACTGTAAATTATGATTTAAGCGTGAACTTATAATGGTAATAATAATAATAATGATAACAGTTGCACAGTATTTCACAGAATATTTTGCTTTCAACGTCGTCATTTTAATTGGTAAATAACTTATATTTTTTCATTTGTTGTCAAATAAATATACAGGAAAGACAGTGTCATAACAGAGAAAGGCTAATGGAGCACTTGGTACTCTTGCATCTTCTTATATCACACTCATCATGTTGGAACTACTTCTGTTTCCTTCTCTTATCAACTGCTTTCCTTAGTTGAGTATTATAATCAAAAGTACTTGAAAATCTCTTTCAGTTCTATTTGGCTTTGTCATTTTAACTAATGTCATTGTTGGGAGTATCAATCATTATAATTTATAAATGGAATTATGAAACATGGTTTTTTTGCTGTTGATATCCTCATTACTTGTTGGTTTGGAATTGAGTTATGCTATTCTTGGCTCTTTAAGCATTGCGTATGGTGCATGTATAAAAAGATATATAAGTCTCCAATTGCTAATATGAAAAAATAATAATAACGCTCCTTTGATTCTCTATAATATCATTCAGTGACCTCAAATCCTTCTCACTTATGTTGAAAATTATTGTCAAGCAAGAATCCTGTGTTAATGATCGTTATTCAAGCTCTTACTCTCTTGGGGAATAATACGCAACGATTTTTTTTTTTCTGTAATCTTTGCCACAATGAATGATATGACAATTCCAAGTCTATTATTAATGGATTTTATTTGATTACAGGTAATATCTTGCTTATAATTATTGTCCCTCTTCAAACTTTTCTCAAAGGTCTTGCAATTTTCAGTTATTGTGCTTACTGAAGGAATATTTGTCAGAATAATGTATTGCCTAGGACTCCATATTCCCTCCTTTTTAATAGTACTTGAGTAGTTTACTATCTAGATGAACCCATAAACTAAACATTGTTCAAAGGATTTCATGTATATACAGAGATTATAGTCATTCTTGAAGGTTCTCGGGAATGTTGCTATTTTAAACATACCAAGGAAGTTATTTAAGTATATTTATTCCCTCTACCCAAAGAGTATCATCATCCACATTCTGTTGAGATGCCACGTTGCCACACAAACCATTACTGGAAGTCTTTCAGTCAGTTTACTATAGAACTAGGAGAGCCGCTCAGTCCACCTGGCACTTTTATCGATGATAGTGCCTAAATTCAAAAGGACCAAACCTTCCATTGATATTGCAAGTGAAACTCCTGCGATTGGGCCGAAAACTAGAAAAACTGGTGCAAATAAACTGAATAAAAGTAATACGAGAAGCAGGTTTAAGTAAAGAGCAAATATCGAGGATGAATTGGCTCTTGAAGTATTTGAAGGGATTACGAAATTTTCCTAATTGGAAATAAACATATGTTTTATACACAAGGAGCTGCACCCAATTTTGGCTATGTTTAATGTATTCTTGGTGATGTTTGTTATATTGATAATCTATCTTTTCAAGAAACTGGACGAAATTAATAAGTATTACTGGGGAAAACCAGTAAAAGGGATATTTTGATTTTTTTTATCTAATGATAACATATATTCAAGGAAAAGATATTATGTTTTAAATAGGCATGTGCTATAAACGAAATTATTCCGAGTTGCATTGTTGTTTCATGTCATTAAGTATTCTCTAGCCAAAATGTACTTGATATTTTCATCAATCAGTTTTTCTTATTTTTTCATAAGCTTGGTTTTATCTGTGAAAATTTAGCTTTCCAATTTTATATGACTCTCATATTATAATACTTTTAAAAGTAAGAAGAAATTATCAATTTCTAATTAAAGGGAAACTGTTGCTTTGCTATGCATCTCAAACGCTAATTATACTGTTATTATTAGTAGTGTTAAAATAATGAGATTACTCATTCTCTTATGTGGTTAGAATAACCTATTTTTCTTTTACACTTTTTTAACTTTCGATCCCACCATCTCTCTCTCTCTCTCTCTCTCTCTCTCTCTCTCTCTCTCCAGCTGCTTTCCCATTCTAACCAATCCCCCCTTTTATGCCAATGGGAACCGCAGGACACTCAACAAATTA
>NC_090743.1:75849612-75852112 GCF_036898095.1 Palaemon carinicauda | reverse complement strand
GACGAAATTTGACAGATTTAGTTGACCTTGTAAAAATATCCTCGAAATCGGTTGAAGAAAGTTCATTAGGAGCATATTAAGAATTGTAAACAACCCTCTCTCCCCAAATACGTGGATAACGGGCTAACGGCAACCTTAACCCACTCACGCTGTCTTTGCCAGTGATGCCAACAGCCTCCGGAAGCCAGCGTTACCAACACCTATATCTCTCCACCTCAAACAACATCCTTCTCACGTCTATTCGCCGCCACTTCCTTTTTTTTTTCTTTTTCTTTTCGCGAAGTAGGTCACTTCATCAAGAGGGTGCTTCAATCGTGTGTAGTCTTAAAGGCTGTGAATCCCAAGCTCTAGTTTTCTTTAGGCTTTGGGGAGTCCCAGGCCAGGGGAGGGTTAGTGCGTCTTCTTGTGTCCTTTGAAAAGGGGTTGTGTATTGGCTGTCATGCTTCGAAAGCTTTGTAGGTGTACAGTAGGACCTCTTTGCGATTTCCTGTTGTTTTACGTTTAATGGGTTTTGCTCGAGTTTCTCTCCCTCTTTCTAAATAGATTATTTACATTAATTGAATGCCTTATGAGGTATCTGCGTATGCACAATGCATGTTATTATTATTATTATTATTATTTTTATTATTATTATTAGCTAAGCTACAGTCCTAATTGGAAAAACAGGATGGTATAGTATAGTGACAAGGACCCCAACAGGAAAAATAGCCCAGTGAGGAAAGGAGTTGATATTTAATAAGATAACCTTCACTGTGCTTCTTCTTCCCCTCTTGTTTCCGTTGTGACCTCGTTCCCTTTATCAATTCCCTTTCCCTCTTACCCCCAAGAATTCATCTCCAAAGATTTCCTTAGTTTGGTGTGCTTCTGCCAAGTGCTTGGGAACAGATTATTATTAATATTTTTTTTTTTTTGTATGGTTTGGATTCTCTATTTGATTGGCATCTGGCGTCACAACAGTAATGGTCGAAAGCACTGTCGCTGTTGTAGACCTGTGTGGTATTAGAATTTTTTGGACTACGTAAATAGATTCAAAAGGGGGTTCGTCTTGTGATGAGGTGAGATGTTTTCTCTCTCTCTCTCTCTCTCTCTCTCTCTCTCTCTCTCTCTCTCTCTCTCTCTCTCTCTCTCTCTCTCTCTTTCTCTCTCTCTCTCTCTCTCTTTTAATTTATTAAGGTACTTAAAAATGGACTTTTTCGATGATGTTATATGCAGTCTCTCTCTCTCCCTCTCTCTCTCTCTCTCTCTCTCTCTCTCTACGACTGTTGTTTCATGGCGAAATTTTTAATTAACAATTTTCTGCTAGTTTTATCTTTCATCTTCGGTAAATCTTTAATGCATTTCGTTAGTAATAAAGAAAAAAATGGAAGAGGCATAATGTTATACATGTACGCATACGTGCATGGATAATTACGTTGATAATATAGTTTAATTTTATATAACAAATAAATCATAAATCAATAAACTTAATCCAAATCTAGTACGGAGTGGCAAACTCCGAGAACAGATAAGCAATTTCTCTACAAACCCAGAAGTGGCACCCCTGCACTGCCCTCCCGGAGTGAGTTGGCAACGCTGCACCTGCTTCTCTGAATGAATGAATGCCCAAAGGG
The DNA here is from genome assembly GCF_036898095.1 of Palaemon carinicauda. Classification (NCBI taxonomy): domain Eukaryota; kingdom Metazoa; phylum Arthropoda; class Malacostraca; order Decapoda; family Palaemonidae; genus Palaemon; species Palaemon carinicauda. The sequence goes on along the minus strand of NC_090743.1, from coordinate 75,850,502 downwards.
TTAACGAACGGATTCAAGGACTCAACCACAATATGAGACGTGTGACGTCATCACCCATTCATTCAAGGAGGTATTTACTCGTTCATTCATCGGCAGCATTGTTTACTTTTCTCCGGCTTTGGTTACGTCTGGGATTGTGTGATACGGCGTTGTTATGTTTCATGGTAAAGTGTTTTCCTGTTTGTTACGATTCTTTACAATTTTGAGTTTATTAGGATGAATTATTTTCCATACTCCTTCTAGACATTTGATCCTACAATACTCTTTTATTTTCATTATGTAAATGAAATCATAATATTGAAGATGTTATTGTAATTCTTTTAGCATTTACTTTATTTCAGATTGGTCTCAAATATATGAATATGTGATTCAGATTTTAATTTTTTTCTCATTAGTTAAAAGTGAAGCTACCATTTTGAGTAATTTTTTTGGAAGCCAAAGCCCTCAGAATCTACAAACATCCAAACAGAACGTTATCTCTCTACGATGGCGGGGGAGGGGGGTTTGTTGGTTTGGGGTTGCGGTGGACGATCTGAAGTAAATACTGTATAGGAAACTATGCATACAGTTTAATCCCTGAGAACGTGTTGAAGCAAATGTTCTTATCCTGTGCTACTACGATGCTTCTTTCATCTGTACCGCACGGGCTTCATATACGCAGGTACACTGTAATGCTATTGATTTTTTTTTTTATATCTCGCTTACTCCCGCATTGATAATAGAAAAACTTGGTTAAGCTTGCCATTGCATGTTTCATATTGTTTGATTTTTTTACATACTTGCTCTCAACTGTATGCATATAAGTTCGTTATCTATTGATACTTTACTTGAATTCACCTCGACTCTCTCGTAGTACCTAAAAGCCACCTCGCAGAATTGGTGATAAAAAG
>NC_090743.1:75827112-75844612 GCF_036898095.1 Palaemon carinicauda | reverse complement strand
CTCGGTTGTGCCACTCATCGCACTCCAACTGACGATTCCACAGTAGCATACTTTAAGATGTTTTTGCACATTTGTACATAGCTTGGATTGCCAAAAGCATAAGTTTACCGCTCCCTATCGACTTCAAATGCTCTAGCATCTTTTTTCGAGGTATTTTATCATATACCTTAGTATACTGTAGTCCACAAACAACACATACAACTTCTTTTTCTTGTATTGGACAAAATCAATTAATAAACGCAAAGCCAGTATTTGCTCAACACACCCCCTTCCCTTTTGCGCCACTGCCTGGCACTAATCAATGGAACACCATAATGATTATCTATTCATTAGCAGCATATCATAATTCCCCGATGATTGCTACAACCAAATATGTTTCTGTTTTTGAACAAGGTTATCAGTTTATCACTACACCAATACAAAGGATAAACAGGAATATGTAGTTAAAAATTGTAAGAAGGAACAGTTTCCATGAAATATCCAGGACATATACCAATAAAATCCCTATTTTTCTTCAAATTCACCAATACACTTTCTAATTCTCTAGTCGTAAAGGGATCAACCAACATCGGAATACAGGGTACAGATATATTATTCGTGGATCTTGCAACATTATTCATTAAGTTAGAGTAGTCGGTTAGTAATTTTGAAACATCCTCAATTTGGTCATCATCAATTTCCAGAGGTCTGTAAGTGTTCATAATGGCTTTATTAAAGTTCTCCTAATTTACTGACTGGTATGTTGGACCCTTCCTTATTATCTCATTCATTTTTGAACATAAGAAACTCCCAAATTAGAAGCTCTCTCTAACGGTAAACTTGCTGACATTTCCCTAAAAGTATTAAATTCTTTAACAACAATTAAAAATGCATGATCAGATCCCTGAACATCGTGGTTTATCTCAACACTTTGCATACTCCTTTTACTGCTCAATAAACATAAGTCTATTTCTGAGACTCAATCCGACCCTTGCCTATACGACAAGTTGCCTCCAATTGCTAATTATTCACAGCAAGGTGATTACCTATTACCAAGTCATTGCTCCTGCGTAAGTTTAACAGGTGTTTACCATTGTTATTTAGAATAAAATCTTAAATCCCCATGTTTGTATAAGGTATATTTTCAGAGTTCATTAAAGTAGGTCTTGAAATAGGGCCATTAAAATCCCCCAGAACTAGAACCTTAGAAGCACTACAAACAATTAGCATTCAGTGAGCCGAACCAAGCTGGTTCAAAATACAACGAGTCCTCAGGGGGTATATATACACCCTCAAACACCCACTCAGGGTAACATTTCAATCTTAACCAAATTTGACCCTCTGTACCCATATCAACCATATATACATATTCCACAAGGGATGATTTCACTAACGATACTATTCCTTCTCTTCTGTCGTTAGACTTGGAGGGGTTGGGGTAAACAGTATAACCCGGAACACCAAATTTGCGACCAAATATGATGAGCGCGTCACCCCACTCTCCACTAAAGCTAGAACCAGGGAGGGCCTGGCAATGGGAGGTATTCATAAAAATGAAGGATATCCTTGTAAGCATAAGGTAGAAGTACAAGGTAATTCTCTGAAGCAAAAGGTAGAAGTATAAGCAAATCTTTCTTTCCATATTCATAATGATTACCTTTTACTTGCGAGGATATCCTCCAAGCAAAAGTTAAAGGTTGACTCGTGTTTCGGGATCGCTTAGTTACATGTTGGAACTTGTAAGATTTCATTTGTGCTGTCAAGATAAGAAAGAGTTTAGTATTTATAATACGTATTTAATGCCCTGTTTTTACTTGTATTTAATTAAGTTTACGCATCAGAAAGAACACAGACGCCGCCGCGCTTTCCCCAAAGCCTCGCTGGCAACATCTATCCCCCACCCCTTGCATTAGAAGTTCTTTGACCTCTTTTTAGCTCCCACAACCCTTGCATTAGAAGTTCTTTGACCTCTTTTTAGCTCCCTCACCCCTTGCATTAGAAGTTCTTTGACCTCTTTTTAGCTCCCACACCCCTTGCATTCGAAGTTCTTTGACCTCTCTTTAGCTCCCTCACCCCTTGCATTAGAAGTTCTTTGACCTCTTTTTAGCTCCCACACCCCTTGCATTAGAAGTTTTTTGACCTCTTTTTAGCTCCCCCACCCCTTGCATTAGAAGTTCATTGACCTATTTTTAGCTTCCCCTCCCCTTGCATTAGAAGTTCTTTGACCTCTTTTTAGCTCCCACACCCCTTGCATTAGAAGTTCTTTGACCTTTTTTTTTTAGCTCCCCCACCCCTTGCATTAGAAGTTCTTTGACCTTATTTTTAGCTCCCCCACCCCTTGCATTAGAAGTTCTTTGACTTCCTTTTAGCTCCCCCTCCCCTTGCATTAGAAGTTCTTTGACGTCTTTTTAGCTCCCCCACCCCTTGCATTAGAAGTTCTTTGACCTCTTTTTAGCTCTCTCACCCCTTGCATTAGAAGTTTTTTGACCTCTTTTTAGCTCCCTCACCCCTTGCATTAGAAGTTCTTTGACCTCTTTTTAGCTCCCTCACCCCTTGCATTAGAATTTCTTTGACTTCTTTTTAGCTCCCACACCCCTTGCATTAGAAGTTTTTTTTACCTCTTTTTAGCTCCCCCTACCCCTTGCATTAGAAGTTCTTTGACCTCTTTTTAGCTCCCCCTACCCTTTGCATTAGAAGTTCTTTGACCTCTTTTTAGCTCCCCCTCCCCTTGCATTAGAAGTTCTTTGACGTCTTTTTAGCTCCCCCACCCCTTGCATTAGAAGTTCTTTGACCTCTTTTTAGCTCTCTCACCCCTTGCATTAGAAGTTTTTTTTACCTCTTTTTAGCTCCCTCACCCCTTGCATTAGAAGTTCTTTGACCTCTTTTTAGCTCCCTCACCCCTTGCATTAGAAGTTCTTTGACGTCTTTTTAGCTCCCACACCCCTTGCATTAGAATTTCTTTGACCTCTTTTTAGCTCCCACACCCCTTGCATTAGAAGTTCTTTGACCTCTTTTTAACTCCCACACCCCTTGCATTAGAAATTCTTTGACCTCTTTTTAGCTCCCTCACCCCTTGCATTAGAAGTTCTTTGACCTCTTTTTAGCTCCCACACCTCTAGCATTAGAAGTTCTTTGACCTCTTTTTAGCTCTCACACCCCTTGCATTAGAAGTTCTTTGACCTCTTTTTAGCTCCCTCACCCCTTGCATTATAAGTTTTTTTTTACCTCTTTTTACCTCCCCCACCCCTTGCATTAGAAGTTCTTTGACCTCTTTTTAGCTCCCCCTACCCCTTGCATTAGAAGTTCTTTGACCTCTTTTTAGCTCCCTCTCTCCTTGCATTAGAAGTTCTTTGACCTCTTTTTAGCTCCCTCACCCCTTGCATTAGAAGTTCTTTGACCTCTTTCTAGCTCCCACACCCCTTGCATTAGAAGATCTTTGACCTCTTTTTAGCTCCCTCTCTCCTTGCATTAGAAGTTCTTTGACCTCTTTTTAGCTCCCACACCCCTTGCATTAGAAGTTCTTTGACCTCTTTCTAGTTCCCACACCCCTTGCATTAGAAGTTCTTTGACGTCTTTTTAGCTCCCACACCCCTTCCATTAGAAGTTCTTTGACCTCTTTCTAGCTCCCACACCCCTTGCATTAGAAGTTCTTTGAAATCTTTTTAGCTCCCACACCTCTAGCTTTAGAGGTTCGTTGACCTCTTTTTAGCTCTCACAACTCTAGCATTAAAAGTTCTTTGACCTCTTTTCAGCTCCCTCACCTCAAGCATTAGAAGTTCTTTGACCTCTCTCTTTAGCTCCCACACTTATAGCATTAGAAGTTCTTTGACATATATTTCTAGGTTCCATACTTTTAGCATTAGAGGGTCTTCGATCTATATTTTGAGATGCCTTACTTCTAGCATTAGAGGCTCTCTATTTTCAGGTGTCTTACCTCTGGCATTAGAGGCTCCTCTTCGCTGTTCTCTCCGGGCTTCTAGTTTTCAAGATCTTCTTTCATTAGATTATCTTTTTCTTTCGAGATTTCATTGTCTCTTTTCCTTAGTTCGTCAGTGTCCTTCTAGATTTCAAAAGAGATTTCAGTGCCGCGAGTCCTCACTTCGTCAGATTCCTCAGGGAAATCGAAGGCATTTATTCTTTACCTATCTGGGCAATGAGTAAAAAGATGAATATTATCGATTTCTCCGCATACACTATCATGATATATTTACCAATGTCGTCTGGATATGTCCTTACTTCAATGGCGAATTTTGGGACAATCCTGTTGAAGAACAACACGTCACTCGCCGGTCAGTTGAACTATTCTGCCTCCATCCTCATTCCCCGCAATCCGTTTTTGCACCGATAAAAAGCCTCGTACTTTTTCCAAGAGTCTCCTTTAATAAGACATCGTCGCAAAAGCCCAAGCAAAGGATACTTCAAGACGCATACATTATGATCTTCAAAGCTCAGCTGCCAACGGAAGATCCGTCGGCAACTTCGGCAGCAACCAAAACCATCTGTAGTTGATGGTGTTCCGAAGACGTAACACATAATTCTTACCGCCAGCTTCCTATTCCGCCAGAACGCGATCACTGTGAGCTAAGTGAAATCCTTCTCCCAGTCATCATCTCATTTCCTCTTACTCCCATTGACGTGCAATTCCTTGGTTAGATTTCGCCAGCTACATACAGATCATGTGAGGTGTTCTAGGCTACGTTTGAAAAAATGAAGATCAGGTCTTCAGAAGTCATTTGAAGCTCTGGGAGGAGTTGTTCAGGACTGCTCCAGGAAATTTCAGTTCTGGAGTCATTCAGAAAACCATATTAAGTATACGACTATGTCCTTTGAAGACTTTTGGAAATTCGGGAAAGTCTTCTTCCGAAACCGTTCAGAGATTCCGTTCTGGAGGCATTCAGAATTCCATGCTAAGTCTCTGACTATTTTTTCAGAAGCCCTTTGGAAATCCGGGAAAGTTTTCTTCCGATACCGTTTTGAGATTCTGTTCTGGAGGCATTCAGAATTCCATGCTAAGTCGATGGCTATTTCTTCTGAAGCCATTTGTAAATCCATTCTTGTTTTATAACAACAACAACAACAACAACAACAACAACAACAATAATACTGATAATGAAATAATAATAATAATAATAATAATAATAATAATAATAATAATAATAATAATAATAATAAACTACGTGATTTGATTTATGGATTTGAGTTGAAAAGTTTTGAAGACGCTAAACTCTCAACTTTGCAGTTTGAAGGAAACTTTAAGATACCCGGACGAAGGGCGAAGGGTAATTGAGGTTTAAAGCAAACCGAATTGAAATAGTTGATTTCAGCTAAATTATTTCAGGTTTGGGATTTAGAACAATCTATTTCTGGTACGAATCGATATATATATATATATATATATGTATATATATATATATATATATATTTATATTTATATATATATATATATATATACACACACACACACACACATATATATATATATATATACACTTTATATATGTGTATATACATGCTTGAATATAAGCTTTTGCAGTATATGAATATTCTGTGTATATATGTATATTTATACGATGTATATATATACATATATATACACAGACATATATATATATACATACATATACATATATATAATATATACATACATACATAATATATATATATATATATATACATATACATATAATATATATATATATATATATAAACTATATCTATATATTATATGAATACAGTATATTTGTATGTACTGTACACACACACACACACACATATATATATATATATATAATATATATATGCATATATATATATATATATATATACATACATACATACATATATACATGCATACATACATACATGCATACATATATACTGTTTGTACATTCATACATCCCTAATTACAGCAGCCTTCGTATTCTCCCAACTGTTTATACATGCAAAATCAAATGTAAAATGCATATCACCAAGTTATGGCTTAACTTTGAAATTTCTTCGAGATTCCAGGTGTGGACAAGATATCTGTCCTCAAGCCACTGTACATTTTGTTCTTCAAAACAGAATAACATCTTGAAATCACGATCAAGTGTGGGTAGACGGGGCATGTATTGTTTATCATGCCTCACATCCACAAAATCCGCCATCATGCTGAGAATCGGACAGAACAACCTTTCTCTTCGAACTGCAGTCTGCTACTGACCAGACTCCGCTTTTTCGAAGCATATGCTCTTTATATGAAGGTAAGGGTTTTCTTTATGTATAAACCATTAATTTTATGTGATTATAAGGATATGGTTTTGCTCTAAAAGTAGAAGATTTTGCTTGAAATGTTTATGAATACAAGTAGAAGGATTTCCTTCATATTTTGCAAGAATAAGCATATCCTTTTCTTTATGAATACCGCCCAATGACTGCTGATGACTCGACATCTTCAGGAAGATGCATGCGTTTAGAGGGGTTTACATAAGCTGGAAGACGGCAAGCGTCTACATGGAGTGTGTTACTCATATACGTTCGTGATTTACCTACTTACCTAAATTTTTCTCCTCTACAAAGGTTAGAGGAGAAGTTTGCCCTTTTCACGTCCGCATATGAAGCCATTACTCTTTCACAGCGACCTCTGTTGAAATAATGTTTATTAATGTTTGCATTAATCTGATAGTGACTGCATTTTTGTCCCATTACTCTTTATATATGTTTGCGTTTGCAGATGATCCTGCTTTCTTTGCATAGATCTTATCTCCTGAGTGTCAACCTGTAGTTACTAAATTATTCAACAGAGATCTGGCTTGAATCAGAAAGTGATGCATTTAAGCGGATGAAAGTAAATCTTAACGAAACTCTAAAAGTATAAATTTATAGGAAAAGAACATTGGATCATTTACCCAAATCTTTTCATTGATAGCATTTATTTAACTAAATGCAGTTTATTTAAGATTCTGTCATTCTTGATTTAAAACACACCCTATATAAGATGCCCACCTGGTCTGTCTCTTCTTCAATCTATTGACTGGAAAAATCTTTCAATATTTTTTGGTGATTTATTTTTTCCTTACGAAATGTTATATTTTTATTTTATATTTTGAATAGTGTTTCCTTTTTTTATCTTCAGCAGCTGATTCACATCATAAAATTCTGAACATTGCATTTCTTATCCCTTATCTGGATATTAATCTTTCGGTTCGCCGTTCAGTTAGTTTATTGTGAATACTGTATAACCCTTTTCTTAATTCTTCATTTGTATTCAGATCTTGCTAAACTGTACCTCACTGAAATACCTAAGTGACAAAATTGTTTAATGATATTTCTAATCTTGAAGCGGAGTTCATGGAACTTTAAATTGTATACAGTAAGTGGGGTTTTGGTGAGAAGACTGACTTGCTTCATAGTTTTACTGTTTTCTATCTTACCTGTTTTACTAAATTGTTTTTCTAACTTCTTCCTTCGATACTTCACATTTATATTTTCATCGGTTTTCCTTAATTACTCTTTCCCTTGTCGGGTGCTACGGATTTCAGTATTCTGTGTATCCAGGAAAGGTATAGCTGCTTGATATGGACTACAATTAACATTAACATTGGGAATGATAATGATAATGAAATTGAATTAAGGCGTTGACTTTATGGTAGGCTTTTTTTATTTTCCTAATCATCGTCTTGTTAGTACATTCTTCTAACACCAAAATTCATTCATTATTCAGTATGAAGATTTGCAGATGTCTCGATCTTCTCTTTTTATGGTATAAAGCATAACCAGTTTCAAGCAGTCCAGTTTTATTGTTCGTTGCCGTGGTCTCTCGCTTTGATCAAGGTCCTTTAATGGACCTTGGCTTTGATATTTTATTGGAGTACGTCTCTTCGGCTAAAGCGGGTTAGAGTGATCATTCCACACTCTGATCACAGCTGGAATAAAACTTATTGAAGAATGTGGAGTGTTTTTAGATCTAACTGTGATTAAAATGATTGGAAAGAGAGTTTCTTGATTTCTTCGCTAAAAATATCTTCCGTTTTATTATGTCGTTACATTTTAAAGGGAAAATTAATGAAAGGAAACTTGCACAATTTAAAAAAAAAAACTAATTTAATTTGCGCTATTCTCCTCAACCACAATTATGATGCAAAAGACCGCTTCTGTAATTATTAATTATTCATTAATAATTACCTTACAAAAGAACTCGCGTTTATCTCATTCCATCCAAAAAAAAGACCTCTGGGGTTTAAGGTAACCATTAATGAGGACAATTTTTTTTACTGGTAAATAAAGTTATATACCTTGCCTGTTATCATATTCTTCTTAATGGTAGAGAAATATTGGTGTGACATGATTACGGACTCTCTCTCTCTCTCTCTCTCTCTCTCTCTCTGTATATATATATATATATATACATATATATATATATATATATGTGTGTGTGTGTGTGTGTGTGTGTTGGTGTGTGTGTGTGTGTGTAAAGAGAGAGAGAGAGAGAGAGAGAGAGAGAGAGAGATTTGAAAGGATTTGTGTATCGCCATGATCAGCAAAGCTCTACAACTCAGGGCCACCCATACCAGGTTAGTTGGCTGTGAGCGATCAGATAAATGTCTTGCTCGATCATCAATATGCAGTTGGCCATCATGGTGGTGAACGCTAACCAAACCCCAGACATATACAGTATAAGAACATGTCTGAAGCGGCTTCAGTGAAATAGAAACAGCTGCATTTGTTGTTGTTTATATGTATATCTGTATGCATATATATTTTCATATACACATATATTCAAATATTATAAAACAAATAGGTCTTTGTATCAAATAAAGCCTACCTTTGAAATAAATAGTCCCACTCAAAGGGAATTTTCTTAATGAAAGACTCTTGTCATGAACCAGGATTCGAACCTTTGACTCATAATCGACATAGAACTGGACTATAAAATAAAACTGCTAGAAGTAGAGACAATTATCATTAAACGTATTTAACGTAGGTTATTTATCTCCTTATATAAGAGCTTATATATATATATATATATATACTGTATATATATATATATATATATATTGTTGTGGATTCAATTTCCTGCTGATGGGCTATGCTTGCGTGTGCGTTAATAACAAATAGTGGTTGAAATTCTACTGCACAGTTCTCTTAGATATTTTGATAACTACAGTATATATATATATATATATATATATGAATATATATATATATACACACACACACACACACACACACATATATATATATATATATATACACACAAGTAGAAAACAGCAATTCTATGTCTAGAAAATTATGCTATGGAAGCAAAAGGAAATCAGGAATCAAGCATTAGTTAATAAAAAGATCATTATTGAAGTATCAAGCTAACAAGGAAAACTACGGATGATTTGTTGTTCAATAGTGCAAACAGGTGGAAATGGTCTGAAGGGTATCTTAAAATGCGTTTTTATTATTATTATTATTATTATTATTATTATTATTATTATTATTATTATTATTATTATTATTTAATAAATGACTGACACAACGAGACGTAAACAGGAAGGCAAAACCCATTCGGTAGCTCCATCTATTCTTCCACCATTATGACTTGAATGCGCTTAAGCTCCTCCTTCTCCTCCTCCTCCTCCTTCTTCCCTCTTACCTTCCTATAATTCCCTCTTCTCTTCTCGAGTTTTGATTTCCTTTTCTTACTTTCATTCGTTTTTCCCTTTGAAGAATTATATTTGTTTATATAAATGAAGTAATGATAATGATATAATCTTCTCCTAAAATTTGATTAACTGAATAAAGAAAATTCGGTTTATATTTCGAAAATTTTACACACCACTAAGTCGATAATAGTTTATTAAATACTAACGAGATACCTATCTGCACTATTTGTATACACACACACACACACACACACACACATATATATATATATATATAATATATATATATATATATATATATATATATCAGAATATTTGTGTGTATATATACCGTATATAATGAAAACACAGGAATAAATTTCGATGCAAAAACCGAATAACGTACAAAATTGGCAAAAAAAAAAAAAAAAATAATTCGCATCTCTTAGTAGCATTCCATCCGTTAAACCTTAAGACGTTTCTCAATTAGCGATGTGAAACTGACTTGGTCCTTGTCGTCCAAAATTGAGGAATTTCGCTCCAACGGCAAATGAAGAAAGAAAAAGAAGAAAAAGAAGAAGAAGAAGAAGAAGAAGAATATTGTCTCAGTAAACAAATGACTGGCCATCCCCGAAATGAAGATCGGGAACATCATTATTTCTGCGATGGAGCGAAGATAAAAGGCCCGGGTCCTGCCAAAATGTTGAATGGGTCTTCTTTTGCCTCTTTTTGTTGTCTCAAAGAGCATCTCTCTCTCTCTCTCTCTCTCTCTCTCTCTGCCTAGGTCGCGAAAGGAGTTCATTATTATGCCCATACTACTGTACGCGACCCGTCAAAATGAAAGCTAAATATTTAGATAGATATGCTCACGCACATACGCAGATTGAACCCGTCCCACCCCTCCCCCCTTTCCAACTACAACACGGTAGTTTCGGCAATTTGTGGGAGATTATGGATTTCGAGTGTACCGCTCGGGGTACTATCTCTCTCTCTCTCTCTCTCTCTCTCTCTCTCTCTCAAAAGGGTATGACTACTCCCTCTACCCCCTACCTGAGGGGGGGGAGAAACCGAGTATTTATATGCCTGGTAATGCTACTCAGCATGACCAGAAATATATATATATATATATATATATAAAAGTATATATACATATACACACACATATATATATATATATATACAGTATACATACACACACACACACACATATATATATATATATATAGAGAGAGAGAGAGAGAGAGAGAGAGAGAGTGAGAGAGAGAGACACTTGCTCTTTATCATATAAGGGAGATAGGGTGACATGGAAAATGTTGAAATCAATGATTGGACAGATTAATATGTGCAATATTATATTACATATTCAATAGGATAGATAGGATATGAATTATTCTAATGATTGTATTGATGATTTATATTTCAGATACAACTGAAGCCTGCACGGTGGCAAAAATAAAAATATCAACCAATAATATCAATAATGATGTTTATGGCAATGGAGAATGTAATGATTATATTTCCAATATATACGTATGGGATACTCATTATTATTATTGTTATTATATATATTATTATATGAATATATATTCTTCAGGTTTCAAAGGAACTGGTATATAAAAGCCCTCAGTCTTGATAAGCGAAATCAGTGTACTCCAGACATCAGATAATTATCTTACCTCTCTCTCTCTCTCTCTCTCTCTCTCTCTGTATATATATATATATATATATACAAGAGCTCATAATGTGTGTATATATATATATATATACAAGAGCTCATAATATATATATATATATATATATACATACGTTTGTGTCTTCATATACACGTGTATAGTTCCCAAATACAATTTGTGTGTGTTTTATGCTTAAAACATTCACTATGAAGCAACACAATACAGAGGAAAGTTCGTTGTAATTGAAGTCCGCGGTGAACATTAACCCTCCCCCACCCCTCTTCCTACGTACCCCAATAATCTTTTCGTCAATAGCGACCGCAATGGGTCCTGTGGGGGTGTCGGGGTTGGGGTAAAGGGGCGGGCAGGAAAGAAAGAAACTGGGGACAGACAATCTAATGCTCCTTCGATGTCCGTCCCTTCCTCTCGGGGAGTTATCTTGGCATATCTGCGGCAGGTATTTCGCCAACTGGATGACGAAGGCGCACATACTTACCTGGATTTCACCTTGGCGCCTCTCGAATTAGCATTTTATTGGACGGTTGGAAGAAGAGCAAAAGATGGAGAACGTTGGCGAAAACGGTTAGCGGTCATCTGTTACATTTATCTTCATTCGCTTCCGTGAAATTCCTTCGTCAATCAAAGAATGCTGAGGTTATCTTTCGGGTGTATTCCTATGGGTGTATCTCTTGGTGGTGTATCTTTTCGAGCATATATATATATATATATATATATATATGTATGTATGTATGTATTCGCGAACGGCTTTTCAAACAACTTTCAAATTTCTGGTTGGAGCTTTATGACGGCCAAACATTCGTTTATATGAGTTTTTTTTTTATTTGTTTTTAATAAAATGTAAAAGTTTAATCGCGAACTATGGGAGTTCTTTGAAACTTTATGATTATCATAAGCAGGTATTTGCTTCAATTGTTTATGTTTCATATTCATATTTTCTTTTAAATCTACACAAATTTCAATCCCACAAAATAACTGGACCTTCGAAAAAAAAAAATAAATAAAAAATCGATTGGTTGTTCCTACACTTGTCACTCGAAGAATATGACAGGTATTGAAATTACAATGATAATAAGATATAAAGAATATTTCTCTTAATTCGTGACAATTCTTACTATGTGCTACGATACGACATTGTTCTTTGCAAATTTGTCGTATCCTTTCGTCCCATTCTTGATGACGCTACATATCCTTATAACTGATGGCCCGAAAAATCTCTTGAATCATTTAAGCTTTTTTTTTTTTATAATGGTCTTTCATGCATTATTATTATTATTATTATTATTATTATTATTATTATTATTATTATTATTATTATTATTATTATTATTATTATTATTGCTGTTGTTGTTGTCATTAATACTAGTATTATTATTATTATCATTATTATTATTATTATTATTACTAAACATCCTAAAACCTTAGTTAGTAAAGAAGGATGCTATAAACCTAAGGGCTCCAACACGGAAAAATAGCACATTTAGAAAAAGAAATAAGGAAATAAATAAAGTGCCTGAGAAGTAATAAATAATTATCATAAAATATCTCAATATCAACTTCAAAATGGATCTGTCATTCGGACAGTTTCTTAAAGAAAAATTTTGTGGGTAAATTTACCTCAATTGTAAAGGTTTATGATCGTTAGAGTTGCTGTAAAGACGCAATCTGTAGGTCCTGAGTTTTAGCTGCAGCTATATATCTTGTTAGTTTTCATTGGTGAACAAAACCTTACCGTTCTTGTTAGGCAAGGATGAAGGGATTTTAAAGAACCCGTAGATTTACATCATCAGCAGCCAAAGTCTGGTGTCCCCTGGTTCTAGAAGAGGTTTTGGTGCTGTGTATATGTTTGGATTAGTAGGAAATAAAATTTTGCACATAAGGTGTATTTCATTAATTGTTATCATTAATATTATCATTTTGAATATTCTAATTATTATTCTAATTATCGTAATTATTATCTTGACTATTTTTTAAAACTTCAAAGTGACGTCCTATTTAAGAATGTAAAGGGTAAATGTAGCTTTGGTCATGAAATTTAGACTGGTCTGCCTTAAAAAAATTCTGATTTAAAAAATCTGGTCTATATGTTTTCCAAGGGAATCCATACTCTTACGAATGGGGTATGATTAGAGGCATTCATTATGCTTATGAAGTCTTATTCCCTAAAATAGCAGAATCTGTTATTCTCTCTTTTTCTTTTGTTTTACCTTATTATGACAACCTAGTTTTCCTTAACCTTAATCCCAAATTCTTTTCTTTTTACCCTCTTCCTCTCTTTATTTAAAATGACCGTTCCGTCGACCTCTGAGTAAAGGAAAATACATGATTTTATACATTACCTAGGATCTATTAATTTTTATGCATATGTGCCTTAATTATCGAAATCAGTGGCTACTTCTGTTATGATTTGTATGTTATCCTTGATTAGATTTAAGTGAGATTGTGTTTATGCGTATACAATCTACATATGCGTACATCTTTACAACAAAATGTATCTCTACATATGTGTACATCTGTATAACAAAATATATCTCTACATGTGTGTACATTTATACAACAAAATGTATCCCTACAAATGTATAACAAAATGTATCCCCACACGTGTGTATGGACATCTATACAACAAAATGTATCGCTAGACATGTGTACACTTGTATCACAAACCTTATCTCTACACGTATGTACACCTGTACAACAATATGTATCTCTACACTTGTTTGTGTGCACCTGTATAACAACATGTATATATACACATGTGTACAGCTGTACATCACAATGTAACTACAGGTCTGTACATCTATACAAAATAAAAAATGTCTCCCCAAAATGCCCTTATTATGCGTTCCGATGTGTGTCTTAAGCAAGAACGTTTCGCGAAGACAGTTATGGTTCACTTTGTTTAGCTTCCTGGTTCGTTTTCCCTAATGATCTTGTTTTTCTCCTCTCGTGACTTCGCTCTCGTTACCTTCAAAGAAAAGAAAAATGCACAAATTAACCGAACGGTCGTTTTTAGGGTGTTTGCGGGTATATAGGGATGAGGGTGGTGGGTTGTTCCTAAGGGGGCGGCTGTCTGAATCTGTTGTGGGAAAATATATAAGAAAGCAGTCGGAAGAAGACCTTGGCAAATCTCGAAGTGGTCCAAGCGCAAACACATATACAGACATACACGCACGACATACATACAGACACTGAACTAAGGCTTATCGCTACGTCCTGCTTATGTCCGAATGATTTGATGCCGACTTAAAAGGATTTATTCATTTCATTATTGTTACCGAACTTATTGGATCCAGTTTATTACACGTCAATATGAATGGAAATAGTTTTATTTCTTTAATCATATAGCATCCATCCATATCTACGACAAACTGCTTAATTTAATTGAATAGAAATGAATCCCTGGACGAAGCCAGAATGACTTCAGAGGGTTATGTAACGGGTCCACTTGCTCTTTCCCGGGTTGTTTACAGATGGCAGTCAGCGTCGCCAATGTGATTTAGGGTTCTCCCCCCCTCCCCCCCTCAACCCGCCTCACCCACCCAACACGCCCATTGTAGGCGATGAACCTGGTTCCAACTGCATTTGGAGTTGGAGCATTTTGAAAATGTATTGGCTGTATAATTGTCAGACATTCATTTCCTTTATATACTCCTATACTGATGCATGCTCTCTCTCTCTCTCTCTCTCTCTCTCTCTCTCTCTCTCTCTCTCTCTCTCTCTCTCTCTCTCTCAAGTATTTCGTTTTGAATAACTGTAATTTTTAAGTACACATGCATACGTACCTTATATATATATATATATATATATATATATATATATATATATATATATATATATATATATATATATATATATATATATATATATATATATATATATATATATACTGTAGATGTATGTGTGTGTGTGTGTACAGTATATGTGTGCGTGTGCCTGCATGCGTACGTGTATGTGCTTATAATTGGGCCATATACTTTTATACTGCTACTGAAGTCGGTATATTTCTTAGCAGCCATTTTGCTCAATGTGAACAATCAGTCAAGCCTATGGAATACCAGCAAACAGGTTTTCAGAAGTCCTCCACATTTCCGGAAAACCGAATTTCTCTGAAAGTAAAGTAACCCCAAAATAAAATAGTTCATAGTGTAAGAAAATGGCCTTAGGCCTAAGACTTGGACTGTCAACTTTAGAAGCATTGGCAACACTGCTCTTTTGCGAAAGTCACCCCATTTTTGCGCTCAGCTAGTGCTGGTAGGCCTACGCAGGTCTTTGCTTGGGCCTATGAGTCCTACATGCCTTTCTCGGCTACCTTAACCGTCTAACGATTTTCGCATACCCTTGGACTGCCCAAATAGACCTAAATTTATAACCATTCTGACTCACCTGTAAATTCTAGAGAGAGAGAGAGAGAGAGAGAGAGAGAGAGAGAGAGAGAGAGAGAGAGAGAGAGAGAGAGAGGCCTACAGACTGAAAAAGTAACATGTAGTCTCTACATAAAATCTCCCTTCCTGATAGGTTGGGGTGTAATTATCAACTGGAAACTTAAAAAAAAAAAAATGAGACCACATGAATAATTTTTTTTTCAATTTATTTTGATAAAGCAGTTAATTACTGGTAATTCGAAAACATAACAGTAAATATATGAGAGGAGTGTTAAGTGTTCGTTGAATAAGCCAATAATGATTTTTTACACTTAAATTTTCATCTCTTGCATAAACGTATTGGATCACTTTTCTAGAAAAGAGGTCAACTGTAGTTTGATATGGCATGAATCTCCCCTTTATTCCTGCATAAAAAGGTCAACAACATCCCGCAGAATTTCAGATGAATAAAGCTGCAGTGCAATGTGAAATGTATTCCATATTCAGACATGATCATTGACCTTTTATCAATACTCGTATTTCACAGACAATCGAGGAGATGATTCGTGATAGACTTGTTACTGTAGTTCCGAGGTTCCGGACCTTTTTGTTTTCTTTTTGTAGATTCCTGTATACAACTAAAGATGAGGATGTAAAAAGAAACAATGAAATTTATATTGGGATATAATTCTATTATTCAATCTCAATGCAGATTACATCATGTATTTCTCAATACTGGCCATTTTGCTAGATCCAGTGTACCCCCTGAAGGGTCAAAATGTACCACCTGGAATTGGAGGTACAGTAGTAGTTGCCTTGCTTTCGCACAGTGCATTTTGATGAGTATCTTATAATAGCAAGATTTAGTAGGTAATCCGTGGAAAGAGAGTAAGGATTGTGGGAATGAGGTATTTTTTACTTTGTATGTAACACTATCGGGAAGTTAAAACGCTATCAGAAGAGACTCTTTAGCTATGATAAACAGCTCTTCTAGGAGAGAGACTCTCCAAAATGAAACCATTGTTGTCTTGTCTTGGGTAGTGCCATAGCCACTGTACCATGGTTTTCCTTTATCTTGGGGTAGAGTTATGTTGCTTGAGGGTAGCCCACATTCGGTCACACTATTTCATCATATTTCTCTTTTTTTTTTTTTTTTTTTTTTTTTTTTTTTTTTTTTTTTTTTTTTTTTTAAGTTCTTATAGTTTATGTATGAAATTTTTATTTTAATGTTGTCACTGTTCTGAAAATATTCTAATTGTTGATAACTGCTCTTGAAGTTTATTTATTTCCTTATTTCCTTTTCTCACACGGCTATGTTCCCTGTTGGAACCCTTGGGTTTATAGCATCCTGCTTTTCCAACTAGGGTTGTAACTTAGCAGGTAATGATAATAATACAGTGATAGAAATAATACATGAGTGTCTTTAATATGAGTTATCACTGTTACATTGTATTGTGTCGTTGAAAGCTGTGGAAAATATTTAGTTCTGAAATTCTGAAGCCTCCAATGATCTCAGGAGTTTCAATTGCCCTTATAGTTTATAATCATGGTAATATCTATTTGGTTTTTGCCGTGGTAGCCTATCGGAAACATCCCTGTCTTGCGATCTAGTGGACTTGGTTTCGAGTCCCTTGCAACCTTGATAGTTTCTTGTAGTGTCTGCAACCTCACAATCCTTGTGAGCTAGGGATAGGGTGTATGGGGAAGCCTGTGGGCTTGGAGGAACCTACCGAGTCATCTTCAGCCATTGCCTGACCCTTCTTGGTCCTATCATGATGGAGAGGAGTGTCACTATGTGAGGCGATTAAATAATACACGTTGGGAGGCAGTGAACTAAACGACTTTTACACCGTAAGAG
>NC_090743.1:75799612-75822112 GCF_036898095.1 Palaemon carinicauda | reverse complement strand
GACTTTCTAAAAAAAAATATGTTGATATGTCTATTGTGTTGGCCTATTGGAAAGGTTCTTGCCTAGTGATCTGATAGACGGGGTTCGAGTTCTGCTTAAACTCGATAATTTCTTGTAGTGTATGCAACCCTTACATCATTGTGAGCTAAGAGTCGGGGATTTTGGGGGAGCATATAAGTCTACCTGCTGAATCATCAGCAGCCATTGCCTGGCCCTCCCTGGCCCTAGTTTGGGTGGAGAGGGGATTTGGGTACTGATCATATGTATATATGGTCAGACTCTATGGTATTGTCCTGCTAGCTAGGACATTAACACTGGCTCTTGCTTCTGCCATTTTTGGAAAGCTTTTAAACCTCCAATTTGAGAACACTAACCAGTGTCTCTAACTGTCCATAACTGGCTCTCAACAGATAACTTTTTTTTTCTTTTTTTTTGAAGGAAAAGGCACGTGGGAATGTGGCTTTGCCAATTGGCCCGATTTGTTGGATTTTGTGGTCTCGAGGATAAAAAAATGCGTCAGCAGAGATGGGACTGAAATCGAGAGGAAAAAGTTTTAGAGGGATTAGATTATTAATATTATTATTATTGATGAACAAGAACAATTATTATAGGCACTTCTGTTTTGTTCATGTAAATAAAGTATAAAGACCTTATGTGAGAAACTGCAAAACGGAGAATATTGAAGTGAACCCACCTACATAAGATAACAATGAATGAATCTAAATTTTTCAAGACTATTATTTTTTTGTGAAGCCTATTGGACATCCAACCACATGAACCATCAATATCAACGAATGGGACGCTTTGTAGAGCACACAAAATGCTAATGTTTTATTTTCCACTTTCTGAAATATTATGAAAGAAATGATTGACTTAAGGATATGAGCTTGAAAAATTTTTCATCTTCCTTGGAACATGGCACTCACCAAGACAGCAATGTGGAGGTAGTACCACAAGCAGCTACCAATGCCTGATATATACAAACGCACTATCTATCTATCTATCTATCTATCTCTTTATCTATCTATCTATCTATCTATCTATCTATCTATCTATCTATCTATATATATATATATATATATATATATATATATATATATATATATATATATATTATAAGATATGTATTCAGATACATAGATAGATGATAGTTTGATAATTAATGTGCACATTCCTGTGGCGTACAGAAGATCTCTGCTAATATTTTCATCATATATATTTTTCGTTTTTATAAGAAGAAACCCTCAGAGTAAAATGGAAAAATTCTCATGTCTAGATTTCAAAGGATCTCAAAACAGTATATAAATTCTCCATTCAAGCTGAATAGATAATTCTGAGGCGAAAGCAATATTTACGAGGCGAAATGATAAACCAGGAAATGTTGAGAGAGAGAGAGAGAGAGAGAGAGAGAGAGAGAGAGAGAGAGAGAGAGAGAGAGAGAGAGAGGGGCGCTCTTCACTGTTTTATTCCTACACTTTAGTTTCGTTCTGAATATTGATCCCAGATTTACATTAGATTTTGTTGACACTGGCTCTCGTAATCTTATTACTCATGAAACATCCTTCATCTGGCAACAGACTGGATCAGTGAATGAATCATTCACTTATGTAGTGAGAGGGTTGCAACATATCTCTATTTTACCGGATATTAAAATGAATGTTTTTGCGCCATCTCCAGTGTATAGTTTGTTATAGAGAAGTTAGAAGGTCTTTCATATTTACGTGTCTTACATAAGGTAAGGCAATCTACACACACACACAGGTCTTTCAAGACTCCATAGAACGAACAGGCTTTTAAGCTAAAGCATTGTAAGAAAATATAATTTTTCATGTTTAATTTTGCATTAAGATCCCAATGCTAAAGAAAAGCTTTAGCTAAAATTATTTGGGTTAATATATAAATAAACTTTTGAAAGGGGTATAAAATTCAATGGGGAAATGATTAATGAATGATTTTTTGTTTACAACTTGTATTGTGGAATGTAATGCACATCATTACTATGGGTACAATCCTCCATAGTCGACTGACTACTAGTTCAATCATTTCCAGTTGTGGAAACACATCATGACGAGTAATGGTTCTAAAAGAACGAGCCTAACAAATTGAATAGGTCCTCCCGCTGTTGAGGTAAGCCCTCAGGCAGCTGCACTGCGATATATATATATATATATATATATATATATATATATATATATATATATATATATATATATATATATATACACACACACACCCACACACACACACACACACATATATATATATACATATATAAATGTATATATATATATATATATATATATATATATATATATATATATATATATATATATATATATATATATATATATATATAACATCATGCCGGATTTGAAAAGGAAACGAAGAATTGGCCAAGCGCTTTCGTGTTATTATTACACCTCCGCAAGGTTTTAATTTTAACAATACATTTAGAGTACAAAGAAGCCTCTTTGATGACGTACAAGCAGAACAAAAACTAAGCAAATTAACTAAAAGCTAATTGTTTAACAATTTTATTTATCACCAATTCATCCAGTCTGTACATACCTGGGCTGATGTTAAGCAGTTCTGCAAAATTTTTCTTAATCAAGCATATTTCAATTATATTTCTTTTAACAATATCTTTACAAAAATTAGTTCCTTAGCAGCTTTCCAGTTGATAGTGTGGTTGCAATCATTTATGAGCTGAAAGAGCTGATGGCAATATTACCGGTTCTTACATTATATTTATATCGTTTTGATGTTTTTAGGGCTCTTCCACTTTGTGCAATATATCTTTTGCCGAACTCCTTGCAAAGAATTTCGTAAATACAACTGTTTGCCTGCTGTGGGAATTTTTTATTAATATATTTATTCTTCCCTGTGTTTTTTTTTTTTAAATGACATTAATTCCAAAAAATTTCTATATTCCCGGTAGAGCTAAAACTCACAGTAAAGAGGTAAAACAAAGAGGTTTTCCACATTAGAATTAATGTTGGAAACAAATCCATAAAAAGTTTTCTTCGTCCCTTGACCCGCTTTGCCTATGAAATGGGATGGAGACTTTAAAATTGATGATATTTCGTAAATATTCTGAAGTTCAGCTTCAAGGAAATAGAGGCAGCTTCCCCGCAGTGCTCGTTAAAAAAAAAAAAAAAAAAAAAAAAAAAAAAAACATGAGAGAACCATCAATTTGGTTGACGGATGATGATTGGAATAATATCCGTAAGTTTTCGATACACTGAAAATTTAATAGACCTTTCTCGTCTGACTACTGCACTAGCACAGCTAAAATGGGCAACTTGTTATCGACTTATATTTCTAATGAAAACTCAATAGATGGTACCAGAGTATTTAAGGCTGTTAAAAACGATTTTTCATTCTTATCAATGGGACAAGCACAAAATATATCGCCAACTTACCTAACCCCCCAAAAATACCCGAGGGGAGAATCCTGGGTAGGTATTATTTTGGGTCATTTCCTCCCTGGGCCATTTTTCCCTGTTGGAGCCCTTGGCCTTATAGAATCCTGCTTTTCCATCAAGGGTTGTAGCTTAGCTAGTAATAATATATATATATATATATATATATATATATATATATATATATATATATATATATATATATATATATATATATATATATATTTTTGGGCTCAAGCCATGTCGTCCTGATGGAAGTTCCTCTAAGGTAGCTTCCTAGGGTATATTACAACTACGGCGATATTCCCAGAGAATTTACCTTAAGGTACCCAGAATTCTAACTCCTGGAGCGAATATCCCTAATAAAAGAGCCAGGGATATCGTATAAATCAGAGGACGTATTCTTGACACGCCACATGGCAATCTGTACCCCGAACAGAGTTAACACTTCGTAGGGGTCAAATGGCAAGAAAACAAAAACGAGAAAGAAAAGGGGAGAGCCGTTCGTAAGGCCCTCTCTTCTCCCGTTTCGTAAGCGTGCCCTGCGCCGATTCTGGCGCCATCTGCATTCCTTTTTGCGTAGCTTTACAACTCGGTGTTTTTTCCTGTGTTTCTACCAAAATCTTGGATTTACTCTCATATTATGCTTTCTCCAACTTCTTCTGCTTCGGATAAGTTGAGTACTATTTCTTTTATGTATAAATGTAGGCTCTTGTTTAAAATTAAAGTAATTAAAAGAGTTATCTTTGATACAAGAGCTGTTGCCTGCTGGAGGCGTCATGGACGCTGTCGCTCGCTAGAATAGGATTTATTTGTTGGCAAGAGCGACGTTCCCAGCCCCCTGCGCTTTAATAATTAGCTGCTTAGCTTAATTAGGAATTCTGTTATGATGCGATAGTAGTGCACCTGGCGAAAGATTTGCCTTGGCTGACCAACACTAGTCTTCGTAGCCTAGTTGTTGGTCCTTGTACTTCCTGCATGATAATTAGTCTTCCAAGTGTGATTTTATATTGCTTAAAGCGTTAGGCAACGTTATACATATAAGCCCTTTTCGAGTAATTTCCAAGATAGTATTGGGGTGAGTTTCGGTGATTTAGGTAATCGATTCTCTTAGTGCCTAGGCTAGGTTGTCTTAGGTCTTTATAATATTATCTGTTTCCCCGTTTGCTCCCTTCTCTTCGGGGAAGGGGCAAACCCTTTCCCTCTGTTTAAGCCTTAGGCTTAACTCTAGTGGTTTGTTTGAATCAATTTTCAAATATAACTATGCTGGAGTAGTACTGTACCTTCCTGCTCCAACTGAATTGGTTCAGAGGGGGACAGTACAGCAGTGTATTAGTCTGAGTCCTTGTGGGTCTAGCGTGGGGCAGAGTCTCCCTTGCTGCCTGACACGGGCATAGGAGGTTTATCCTCCTTGAATCACCTTGGAAGGTTTCGGTAATTATGATCCCTTCGCTCGGTGACCCCTCAGACTTGTCCTCTTTGCTGTTCCGGGTTCGGGATATGTTCCCTTTCCGGAATAGCAATTCCTTCCTTGCCTTGGTTTTAGGGAGGCAGCCAGTAGTGCCGGCGTCCCTCCCTGGATCTCTCTGGCTGAGATGAGCTTTCTTAGTTTGGAATGATCCTTTACCAAGGCAAGGTTGGACAGGACCCTCTGTCCTTCCCTTCTATTTTTCCGTTTCCTTTGTGTCAGTCGTCTCACATCCGTACCTAGCATAGGTTGGGATGGGGAGCTGACGTGGTCCCCTGTCGGCCGGCAGAGTGTGCCGACCGGCAGAGGCCCTATCCTTTGAGTGCTGCCCGGTCCTTCCTTGGTCCCTCAACCGCTGCCGTCTGTAGTTTCAGTAAGCAGTGGTTAGGAAGTCTGACTTAGTGTCTCCCCTTCCTCTCGGCACTCTTTCGGGTGTCGGGCGCGGAGGTACATAGCCTCTTAGCCCGGCACCCATTCTGTTGTCTTCTCTTGTGTTGTCCTTGCCGTCTGCCGGCCTAGTGGCCGGCCGTCGGTAGGGGGGTGTTCGCTAGTTCTCTTGCTGTCGGTCGGCGGTGGTTTTATGCCTTTGCTGGCCGGTCTCCTTGCTCACCTGCCGGCCGCTATGAGTGGTGGCCGGCAGCCGGGCGCTACCTGGTGTGGATGCCAGCCGGCAGGGTTTACTCACCGCTGCCGGGCCGGCCTGCTACATCACTCGGTTGGCCGGCCACTAAGAGTGATGGCCGGCAGCTGGGTGCCAACCGGGTAGCTACGGACCGGCAACCACTACCGACCGGTTCAGGCATAGGAACTGGAGTTCTCCCCCGTCTGGGTGATCCTAAGTTGCATACTTGAGACCTACCTTTGAAAAAGGGTGGGGGGGGGGGTGTACTGACCGGCAGAGCCGGCCGGCACACCACCCTCATGTACTGTATCAGTTCTTCCCTGTATAGTGTTTTCTACCAGGGGAGACCATGATATAGTAGGTTACAACACTGTCTTTTCTAACTTACTTGTGTTGCCTTGTGCAATTACTTGGTGTTGCCTTACAGGGATGAAAAGAGAATTCTTTTCATCTTTAGCCAGAATGGTAAAATCTTACCTTAGGTGTGAGCTACACCTAATTTCCCTCGGGAAATATGATCTTTGGTTATTCTAGCAAAGACTAACCATTTGATTTTAATGGCTGGTGGGCTTCCACAGGTGATTGTGGGGGATTCACAAGTATGTGTCTTTTCCTTATTCTTTGTGGTCTTGCACGACCCGTTGCTGTTGGCCTTACAGATAAGAAAGTGAGTTCTTTCTTGTCTACTATCCAGTATTTTAAAATCATTCCTTAGGCGGGGGCTACACCTATTTCCTTTGGAAATTTTCCATTGGTTGATCTGGCATAGATTAACTATACGATTTTATTATCTGGAAGGCTACAACAATTGGGTGTGCGGGAAATACAAGGATGTGTCTTTCCTTTCCTTCCGTTTTGTTATGCTACTGTGCATATCCAGTGATACTTAGTTCACTTGATACTCATGGAAATTTCTTCTCTTTACAGGAGGACCATCCATAGTGCGGATGTATTTTCTGCAACGTCCGCAGTAGGACTTCTGCGGACATGATTCTGAAGGAGGCGTGTGGCATGCGCTGTCTCCACGGATGTTCTCCGGTATTGGGTTCCACAGGTATGTTTCATATGCACTAACCTATCTATTGAGGCTTTTTCTTTTCGCTTCGCTCAAAATCCGTTTTTGTCTCCCCTACAACGGTGGATTCAAGGGATATAGCTAGGGAGAAGCTTCGTACCTGGGTGAGGGGCTTTCAGAAGATCACCTCTGGACCTTATCTTCCAAATGAGAAGATGAGGGCTTTCTTTTTCCCTAGGGCATCAACTGTTACAGTGATTCCCCAACCTCAAGAGGAGGTCCCCTTAATTCAGATCCCGTGGATGCTGAAGTCGTGGTTGCCTTGCTTAGCATCCAGTTGGACGACAGGATGCCAGACGTGTCCGAACGTCTGGAGGAAGAACTCCTGGCAGAAGGCCAGGATGAAGTTCGAGCTCCGGACAAGGTAGCGGAAGAGGCCGAGAGAGGTCGGCTGCTTCGGTTCAGGTCCTTGAACCTGCTCCCTCAACATCGTCTGCTCTCGCAGTAGAGCAGGCCCTCCCTCCATTGTTGGTTTGATCCAACAAAGGCAGAGGGAAAAGAATGGGAAGGCAGCTGCATTGTAACTGCAGGGGCATATCCGGACTGCTATGTCCGGTTGAAGGAGGTACCAGCTTCAAAGGAAGAGACAGAGCCGGAGGAGGTCGTAGTGATAGACCATGCTAGGCTCATGCCTTGCTTTCATCTTCGATGAAAGAGAGGGGCTTCATGAACTCAAAGGTAGCTGTAATTGAGTAAGAGGCTCCCTTCCTTTGTGTCCTCTCCTGCCACAGCCTTCCCCCTTTTCGCTGAAAGGGTTTGCGGCGGTTTTGAAAACAGTCGAGGCTGGCAAGCCTTTCCCCTCCCTGGTGGAGTGTAAACCCTTGTTGCTGGCCTTTAGAAAGGAAGATTTAGTAAGCAAAACAAGGACTGGAAGGACGTCCATCTTACCTTCTCAGTCCAGATGTGGGAGGCTGATTTTGCCGGATGCCGGTTCGGCGAGATCCTCTCTAAGCTGTCTGGCTTTCTTTTGCGGAGAGAACTCGAGACAAAAGAAAGACTGGCTGCCTCTTGGTCTCTTCAGTCCACTTTTGAGACGATGACAAGTGATCCCAAGGTCCATGAAACGTTCATGGTTGTGATCAAGACTCATCTGGCCACTGTGACGAAGGATCTCTACAGCTCCGTCAGGGCGAAGAGAACCTGTAGGGAATTCGTGTTCGCCCGGGCTACGATGAGGCACGAGCCAAGGAAACTAATCTCCTCCAACAGTTGGGACAAAGACCTTTTCCCTAGTGAATCGGTCAAAAAGGTTGATAGGGCCGCCACGGACGATAGAAATCGTCTCCAGGAGTGGGGCCTGTCTACCAAGAGAAATTCTTCCCCGGATGGGGTCCCCAACCTTGGAGGAAGACTAAAAGGATTAGGATACTTTCTCGGCCAGCTAAGTCAAGTAGACAACAGCAGCAACGGCATTTGCTGATGCCCTCAGTGCCCCAGATGGTGGCAAAAACCCCGACCACACTTCAGTGGGTTCCCCAATTCGTGTCGACACAGTCTCCGGCATTCAACCCATCATTCGAAGGTCAGTCAACTGCCTGTCGAACAAGCCTAGAGGAGCAGCCAGAAGTTCGTCTAGGCGCCCCTCAAGGAGAAGGGGTTTCATGGGTGGTCGCGGTCAGAGAGGCAAGACCTCAGGACAACAGTCCGAGCGAGATGATATTGGTAGAAGGGAGTCTCCAATGCTTTTGGGATCGGTGGACCTTCGATCCCTGGGTCCACAGCCTACTCAAGAAGGGACTGGGCTGGAGCTGGTACAGCACTCCATCCCCATACCCTCGGCGTTTTTCCGATACTCCACCCCCGTTCTGGAGGAGTTCATTCAAGAACTGTTAGAGGAAAAGTGATCCGAAGGGTAAAGTCCATCTAATTCCGAGGGAGGCTGTTTTGTGTTCCCAAGAAAAACTCGGAAAACTCGGAGTCATTCTGGACTTGTCGCCACTTAACAAGTTCATAGCGAACTACAGGTTCAAGATGCTAACAATGCAACACATAAGGACCTTACTACCCAAGAGGGCATTTACCGCCTCCATAGTTTTGTCAGACGCCTATCGGCACGTTCCAATCTATTGTCGATTCTCCTCCTACCTAAGGTTAAGGCTACAACGAAGACTATACGTCTTCAAAGCCATGCCTCTCGGGCTAAAAATAGCCCCAAGGATTTTCACGATGCTTGCGAACGTAGTTCTCAGTCAATTACGCCTAAAGGGAATTCAGGTAGTAACCTACTTGGATTTTTGGCTGGTGTGGGCAGCACCCAGGACAGAATGCTTG
The DNA here is from genome assembly GCF_036898095.1 of Palaemon carinicauda. Lineage (NCBI taxonomy): Eukaryota > Metazoa > Arthropoda > Malacostraca > Decapoda > Palaemonidae > Palaemon > Palaemon carinicauda. The sequence goes on along the minus strand of NC_090743.1, from coordinate 75,813,254 downwards.
CAAGCTTCCCTGTATGTGATCCATTTCCTAGATTATCTAGGCTTCAAGATCAACAGGAAAAGTCTCAACTTCCTCCATCTCTAAGTTCCGGTGGGTGTGAATCCACTGGGACCTAATGTCACACCATTTTCTCCGTCACGGCGGAGAAAAGAAAGGAGATAGCTGGTTCTGTCAAGAGACTTCTAGATTCCGTATGGATATCAGATGCGAACTGGAGAGTGTACTGGGGTCTCTCCAGTTTACTTCGGTGACAGACCCGGTGCTAAGAGCACAGCTAAAGGATGCAACCGGAGATTGGAGTAGTTATGCATCAGATGCGCGAAGAGATCTGAGAAGACCAGTTCCGCTTCGTCGAAATACTCTTCTCAGGCCTTGGTCCCAAGCCAGACTCCTTAGGAAGTCGGTTCTTCTTCATCCACCTCCCCCGTCGGTCAGACGCCTCGAAGGAGGGATGGGGAGTTCACTCTCATCAGAAAAAGGCCCAAGGGTCTTGGTCCAGTCTATTCAAGACCTCTCACAGTCATTTTCGAGAGACTATGACAGTCCTTCTTTCCTTAAAGAAAGTCTCCCCGCATCGCTCGATCCACATTAGGTTGGTGCTGGACAGCGGGGGAGTTGTGAGATGCTTGAATCGACAAGTATCAAGGTCACCACCTCTCAACCAGGTGAGGTTGGCCATCTTCCGATTTGGGGGAAGAAGAAATGGTACCTGTCAGCAGTTCACCTTCAAGGAGTCCGCAATGTGACAGCGGACGCTCTATCCAGGTTCACACCGATAGAGTCAGGATGGTCCCTAGACGCAGGACCATTCTCCTTCATTCTGAATCAAGTCCCAGAACTGCGGCTAGACCTCTTTGCGACGAAAGACAACAAGAAGTTGCCCCTGTATGGGTCCCCGTACGAGGACCCCTTGGCGGAAGCAGTGGACGCGATGTCCCTCGACTGGAACAGATGGTTCAGGATTTATCTGTTCCCTCCTTACAACCTTCTGTTGAGGGTCCTCAACAAACTGAGATCATTTAAGGGAGTAGCGGCAGTAGTGGTCCACAAGTGGCCGAACAGTGTGGGGTTCCCTCTGGCATTGGAACTACGATTGGAGTTTCGACCGCTACCAGATCCAGTTCTGACCCAGTGAGTCCAGAAGTCAATTGTCTGCGCTTCATTACAGAAAACCCGGACCCAGCAGCTCATGATTTTCTTTCCTTAACAGGTGAGAAAGTGTTTCGGGATTTCGAAAGCCAGCATGGACTTCCTAGAGGATTATAAGTGCAAACCTTTTAAAAGGCAATATGAGTCATCTTGGAGAGAATGGGTAGCCCTTGTCAGACGAAGATTCCGCAGGAGATCAAGACGGACTTCTGCTTATCTTTCTTCATCCATCTCCATGGTTATGGATCGGTAACTAACACGATTTTAACATGTAGGTCTGCTTTGACAAGACCCATTCTATATGCCTTCCAGGTCGACCTCGCTAACGAGATCTTTTATAAAAGTTCCGAAAGCCTGCACTAGGCTCAGACCTTTAGCACCTCCAAAGCCCAATTCATGGTCTTTAGAAAAGTTCTTTATTTTGCTTCGCTGTTGAACAATAAGGAGTGTGCGTTAAAGGATTTGACCCATAAGTTATCCTCCTTTTTGCACTCGTGTCCGGGGCCAGGGTTAATGAGATCATACCCCTCTCGAGAGAGGAAGGTCGTGTTCAGTTCCTGGATGGGTGAACTGAACCTATTTCCGGATCCTACGTTTCTCACCAAGAACGAGTTACCCACCATCAGGTGGGGTCCCTGAAGAATCTGCCCTCTGAAAGAAGATGCATCTCTATGTCCAGTAGAATGCCTAAAGGTCTACCTTCGTAGAACTTCAGACTTCAAGGGTGGCCATCTGGCCAGGGGAGAAACGTCAGGCTAAAAATTTATTACTGAAACAACTCAGGGCAAAAATCACATATCTTATTCGCAGAGCGGATCCTGACTGTTCACCCACAGGTCACGATCCGAGGAAAGTTGCTTCATCCTTAAACTTCTTTAGTTGTAGGGATTTTGGACATCTTCGTTCGTACACTGGCTGGAAGTCTTCCAGAGTGTTCTTTCGTCACTATGCGAAGCAAGTGCAGCAACTAAGAGGTTCTGTGGTAGCAGTGGGTTGTGTCGTTAACCCTGCTGTTTAACTCTGCGAGGAACAGCAGCTTAATTGGGACATTTAATTTCCAGGGTGAGTATGTAGTCACATGTTGTACTACAAACTATGTGAGGGTACTGGGTGACCCACGTTGACTGTTCCACTTTCAAAGGTGAACCCAGCATAAGTGCAAACATGCGTGCCGAGCGTTTCTAACGCTAATGTGACTGATTAGTAAAACAGACTTTTGACTTTGATACTTTGGTATCTTAAAAGTGGCTCCAATGTTTTTTCTTTCAGACAAACAAGTTTCTGTTTACTATCATACTTATGCTTATAGTTTTAGTTATCCTCCTCTTATATATATATATATATATATATATATATATATATATATATATATATATATATATATATATATATATATATATATATATATATATATATATATATATATATGAGTGTGGTTAACCTGTTTGTTTATTGTCTGTCAATAAACTGGTTCTTGAGAACCTTGCGTCTCCTTCACCTGTGAGCATTCATTCTATGTATATTTACCAGGGGATAATTCTAATAGAATGTTCCCTTATGCAAGCTAATATTGCATTGGTTTATGCTTTTCCTTAGCTGGAGGACTCCATCCCATAAAGGGATGGTGGCGGATTTACGAGTTTCCTCCTAAGCGGATATAAACCTTTGTCCAATACGTGTTTTGAGCGGAGGACTGGTCGATATTTCATATTGACACAGTGATTCTTTTCGAACTTCGCTTTACCTAGTATGGGGTGAGACCACTATACTCGCTTGCCTGGGGTTCATACTTAGATATATGTACTCTTCGAGACTTTCCCAGAGTCTAGTAAGACTCTTCCCTGTTGGGGGCAGGAAGCTCTATCATGGTTTATGATTAGTTGAAAAGATGTATGACGGTAACATCTTAGGTCTCTAGGTCGCGTCGACTGGGGGAAATACTTCTGAGGAGTACGGCACATTTTGAGAATCCACAGATACAGTAATGCTCTGGTATACTTCCATCAGGACGACATGGCTTGAGCCCAAAAAACGGATTTTGAGCGAAGCGAAAAATCTGTTTTTGGGTAAGATAGCCATGTCGTCCTGATGGACCCGCCCTTACCTTTCAATGAAAGGGCCGTAAGACCCCTCCCTACATACAGTATCTGTAGCACCTCGTGTTTCGCTACAAGGAATGCAGATGGCGCCAGAATCGGCGCAGGGCACGCTTACGAAACGGGAGAAGAGAGAGCCTTACGAACGGCTCTCCCCTTTTCTTTCTCGTTTTCGTTTTCTTGCCATTTGACCCCTACGAAGTGTTAACTCTGTTCGGGGTACAGATTGCCATGTGGCGTGTCAAGAATACGTCCTCTGATTTATACGATATCCCTGGCTCTTTTATTAGGGATATTCGCTCCAGGAGTTAGAATTCTGGGTACCTTAAGGTAAATTCTCTGGGAATATCGCCGTAGTTGTAATATACCCTAGGAAACTACCTTAGAGGAACTTCCATCAGGACGACATGGCTATCTTACCCAAAAATAGATTTTTCGCTTCGCTCAAAATCCATTATATATATATATATATATATATATATATATATATATATATATATATATATATATATATATATATATATATATATATATATATATATATATATATATATATATATATATATATATATATATATATATATATATATATGTATATATATATATATATATATATATATATATATATATATATATATATATATATATATATATATATATATATATATATATATATATATATATATATTTATATATATATATATATATATATATATATATATATATATATATATATATATATATATATATATAGATATATATATATATATATATATTTTTGGGCTCAAGCCATGTCGTCCTGATGGAAGTTCCTATAGGGTAGCTTCCTAGGGTATATTACAACTACGGCGATATTCCCAGAGAATTTACCTTAAGGTACCAGAATTCTAACTCCTGGAGCGAGTATCCCTCGTGAAAGGGATATCGCGACATATCAGAGGACGTATTCTTGACACGCCACATGGCAATCTGCATCCTGGACAGAGATTTCGTCTCGTAGGAGGGATTGGCAAGAAACGAATTCGGGAAAGAAAAAGGGGAGCCGCTCCCAAGGCTTCCTTATCCTCCGATTCGTATGCGTGCCTGGCGCCAATCCTGGCGCCATCTGTATTCCTTTTTGCGTAGCTTAACAACTCGGTGTTTTTTCCTGTTTTTCTCGCAAATCTTGGATTTATTCTACTTTTCATGGCTTCTCCGTCTTCGTCGGCCTCTGATAAGTTGAGTATAATGTCTTTTATGTATAAATGTAGGCTCTTGGTAAATTTTTGAGTGATTAATAGGATTAATCTTTGATACAAGAGCCGTAGCCTACCAGAGGCGTCCTGGACGCTGTCGCTCGCTAGGTATGAGTTTAGTTAGTCAGAGCGACATTCCTGGTTGTTTTGCTTTAAAAAATTTTAGCTATTTAGCATTACATAGGATTTCCTTTCGTGCTTAGTATTATTTTGGCGAAGTATTCGCCATTCTGGCCTACGCTAGGCCATGTAGCCTAGTCGTTTGGTCCTAGTACTTCATGCATGATTTTGGTTTTTCCGAGTGTAATAAAAATTTTATTGAAGCTTTAGGCTATGTTTTATACATTTAAGACTGTGTGGAATATTTCCAAGATAGTATACGAGTGAGTTTCGGTGATTTAGGTAATCGATTCTCTTTGTGCCTAGGCTAAGTTGCTTATGGAGCCTTAGTATACTTTATCATACTCCCCGGTTGCTTTCTTTTCTTCGGAGAAGGTATGCAATCCCTTTCCCTCTGTTTAAGCCTTGGGCTTATCCCTAAGTGGTTTTTTCCGAATTTATTTTCAATAAAACTATACTGGGGTGTTACTGTACCTTCCTGTTCCTGTAGTATGGTTCAAAGAGGGACAGAACAACAGAGTTTTTTAGTCTGAGTCTGTGTTTGTCTGGCTTGGGGCAGAGTCTCCCTCGCTGGCCTGACACAGACAAAAAGGGGGCTTAGCCTCCTTAGGTCACTACCGAAGGTTTCTGTGGATATGATTCCTTCTTTTGTGATCTACCAGACTAGTCCTTGTTGCTGTTCTCGGGGTAGGATAAGTTTCTTTCCCTTGGAGTAGCAACACCTTTATTGCATTGGTGCTCTGGGAGCTGGCAAGTATTGCTGGCCTTCCCCCTTAGATCTCCCTTAGGCTAAGATAAGTTTCTTGGCTGCGGGTGATCTGTCACTAAAGCAAGGTTGGTAGGACCCTCTTGTCCCTTCCCCCTCTTTCTCCGTAATGGCCTAGCCATTACTGTACTGTACGTCATTCTACATCTGGACCTAGTATAGGTTAGGATGTGGAATTGACTCAGTCCCTTGCCGGCCGGCAGCTCTTATATTTTTGAGTGCTGCCCGGACCTCTCTTGGTCCCTCATCCATGCCTTCCTGTAGAGCCAGACGGCATTGGTCAGGAAGCCTGAATTAGATTCTCCTCTTCCTTATATGCACTCTTTCGGATTGCCGGGCTTGGAGGTTGTGTACACTCTTATCCCGGCATCCATTCTATTTTTCTTCTAGTGCTGTACCCGACCCGGCTGCCGGCCTATGAGGCCGGCAGCCGGGCAGGTGTAGTCCTCTGGTTCTTTTGCTGCCAGCTGGCATCGGTCTTGTACCTTTGCCGGCCGGCTTATGTCAGCCCTTGTCTGCCGGTCACCAAGAGTGTGGCCGGCAGCTGGGTACTACCTTGTGTAGTTGCCGGCCGGCAGCCATTGCCGGCCGACATTGGCTGTTGCCGGCCGGCAGTTGCTGCCGGCCGGCAGTTGCTGCCGGCCGGCACATGCATTTGAACCAGAGTGCTGCTGCCTTATAGCTGTTAAGTAGTATACTTTAAAGCTAGTTATGGTGTGTGCCGGCCGGCAAGTGCTGGCCGGCACGCATCCCCCTATACTGTACTAGTATTCTTCAGTATAACATATACAGTAAGAAGAAAACTATGGTAAGGGTTTTGGTACAGCACTGTGTGTTCTAACACTATTGTGTTTTCTTGCACATCCCTTTGCTGTTGCCCTACAGATAGGAAAGTGAGTTCTTTCCTGTCTATTATCCAGGATTTTAAAATCATTGCTTAGGTGTGAGCTCCACCTGTTTCCTCTGGAAACCTTGCATTGGTTACTCTAGAAGAGATTAACCATTTGATTTTATTATCTGGAAGGCTGCAACAATGGGTTGTGAGGGAAACACAAGTGTGTGTCTTTCCTTTATGATTTGTTATGCTATACTATGCATATCCAGTGATACATAGTTCACTTGATACTTATGGAAATTTCTTCTCTTTACAGAAGGACACTCCGAAGTGCGGAAGTGCTTTCTGCAACGTCCGCAGCAAGAACCTCTGCGGACATGAGTTTTGTAGGAGACATGCAGCATACGCTGTCTCCAAGGATGATCTCCGGTATTGGGACCCTCAGGTATGTACTATGTGCACTAACCTGATTACTGAGACCTTTGATTCCCCTAGGACGGAGGAATCAAGGGATATAGCTAGGAAGAAGCTTCGTACCTGGGTAAGGGGCTTCCAAAAGAACACTTCTGGCCCTTATCTTCCAAGTGAGAAGATGAGGGCATATCTTTTCCCTAAGGCATCAGCTGATGCAGTGATTCCCCAGCCTCAAGAGGAGATCCCCTAAGTTCAGATCCAGGTGGATGCTGAAGTCGCGGTCGCGATGCAAGACATCCAGTTAGATGACAGGATGTCTGATGTGGACAAGTGTCTGGAGGAAGACCTCCTGGCAGAAGCCCAGGATGAAGTTCAAGCCCCAGACGTTGTAGAGGTAGACGTCGACGAGGTGTCGGCTACTCCGGTTCAGATTCCGGAGCCTATTCCCTCAACATCGGCCGGTCTCCCAGTAGAGCTGGGACAGGCCCTCTCTTCTATTGTTGGAATGATCCAACAAATGCAGAAGGAGAATCAGGAGAAGGCGGCTGCAATGGAACTGCGAATGCAGTGCCTTGCAGAATCACATGGGCCCCAGAAAAAGCTCAATGTGAAAGACCTTCCCTTGTGCTCAGATGCTAACCCATGGAGGTATGCTGAGCACATGCCGATGAAGACTGGAAAGATCGTCATCTCGGATAAGCTGGGCTCAGTTCCCCTGGAGGAGGTGGAATTCTGGCCCAGCAAGGCATCATATCCGGACTGTTATGTCCGGCTGAGGAAGGAACCAGCTTCAAAGGAGGAGACAGAGCCGAAGGAGGTCATAGTGATGGACCATGCTAAGGCTCAAGCTCTACTTTCATCCTCGATGAAAGAGAGGGGCTTCTCTAACTCAAAGGTAGCCGCATTGAACAGGAAGCTCCCTTCCTTTGTGTCCTCGCCTACTAGAGCCTTCCCCTTTTTACAGAAAGGGTTTCTGGCTGTACTAAAAGCAGTCGAGGCCGGCAAGCCTTGCCCCTCCCTAGAGGAGTGTAAACCCTTGTCGCTGTCCCTGCCTATGGACCACAAAGACTGGAAGGACGTCCATCTTACGTTCTCAGTTGGAAAGTTGGAGGCTGATATTGCCGGACGTCAGTTCGGCGAGGACCTCCCTAAGCTGTCTGACTTTCTTTTGCGAAGAGAGTTCGATACAAAAGAAAGACTGACTGCCTCAATGTCTCTTCAGACTACTCTCGAGACGATGGCAAGTAACCCCAAGGTCCATGAAATGTTCATGGTAGTGGTCAAGACTCATCTGGCCACAGTGACGAAGGACCTTTATGGCTTCGTCAAGGCAAGGAGAGCTTGTAGGGAGTTCGTGTTTACCTCGGCTACGGTGAGGCACGAGCCAAGCAAACTAATCTCCTCCAACATTTGGGGAAAAGACCTTTTCCCTACCGACTTGGTCAAAGAAGTTGTTGATGAGGCCGCCTTGGAGAATAGAAACCTTCTCCAGAAGTGGGGCCTGGCTATCAAAAAAAAGTCTTCCCCGGATGAGGGTCCTCAACCAAAGAGGAAGACTATGAGAACTAGGCTACCGTCTCGGCCAGCCAAGCCTGTTAGACAGCAACAGCAACTGCAATTGCCATTGCCCCCAGTGCCCCAGATCGTGGCACAAACCCCGACCACTTTTCAGTGGGTACCCCAGGCCGTGTCGACACAGTCCACGGCATTCACCCCAGCGTTCGAAGGGCAGTCTACTTCCTTTCGAGCAAAGCCTAGAGGAGCAGCCAGAGGCTCGTCTAGACGCCTCTCAAGGGGAAGGGGATTCAGGGGTGGTCGTGGTCAGGAAGGCAAGACCTCAGGACGGCAGTCCAAGTGAGGTGATACCGGTAGGAGGGAGACTTCTGAAATTTTGGGATCGGTGGACCTTCGATCCCTGGGCCCACAGCCTACTCAAGAATGGACCGGGCGGGAGCTGGTACAGCACTCCACCCCCGTGCCTTCGGTTTTTCCAACACTCCACCCCCGTTATGGAGGAGTACGTTCAAGAACTGTTGGAGAAAAAAGGTGATCCGAAGGGTGAAGCCCATCAATTTCTAAGGGAGGCTGTTTTGTGTTCCCAAGAAAGACTCGAAAAAGCTCAGAGTCATTCTGGACTTGTCGCCACTCAACAAGTTCATAGTGAATTGCAAATTCAAAATGCTAACACTGCAACACATAAGGACCTTACTGCCCAAGAGGGCATATTCCGTCTCTATAGACTTGTCAGACGCCTATTGGCACATTCCAATTAGCCATCGACTCTCCCCCTACCTAGGGTTCAGGCTACAACGAAGACTATACGCCTTCGGAGCCATGCCATTCGGGCTAAACATAGCCCCAAGGATTTTTACGAAGCTTGCGAGCGTAGCTCTCAAACAATTTCGCCTATAGGGAATTCAGGTAGTAGCCTACCTGAACGACTGGTTGGTGTGGGCAGCATCCGAGACAGAATGCTTGCAAGCTTCCAGTCAAGTGATCCAGTTCCTAGAGTACCTAGGCTTCAAGATCAACAGAAAAAAGTCTCGACTTTCTCCATCTCAAAAGTTCCAGTGGCTGGGAATCCACTGGGACCTTTTGTCACACCGTTTCTCCATCCCGGCGAAGGAAAAGGAAGGAGATAGCGGGGTTCTGTCAAGAGACTTCTAGATTCCGAAAGGATATCAAGAACGCGAGCAGGAGAGGGTACTGCGCTCTCTCCAGTTTGCTTCGGTGACAGACCCAGTGCTAAGAACACAGCTAAAGGATGCAATCGGAGTTCGGAGAAGTTATGCATCAAACGCGCAAAGAGATCTGAGAGGACCAGCCGCTTCGGCTAAGTACTCTTCTCAGGCCTTGGTCCCAAGCCAGACATCTAAAGAAGTCGGTTCTTCTTCAGCCACCTCCCCCGTCGGTGACGATTCACTTAGACGCCTCGAAGGAGGGATGGGGAGGTCATTCTCATCGGGAAAAAAGTCCAGGGGACTTGGTCCAAGCTATTCAAGACCTTTCACATAAAACTTTCTAGAAGCTAGGGCAGTGCTCCTTACCTTAAAGAAAGTCTCCCCGCGTCACTTGATCCACATAAGGTTGGTGATGGACAGTGAGGTAGTTGTGAGATACTTGAATCGACAAGGATCGAGGTCACCACCTCTCAACTAGGTGATGTTGGCCATCTTCCGATTGGCGGAAAAGAAGAAGTGGTACCTGTCGGCAGTTCACCTTCAAGGAGTCCGCAATGTGACAGCGGACGCTCTATCCAGGTTCATACCGATAGAGTCGGAATGGTCCTTAGACGCAGGATCATTCTCCTTCATTCTGAATCAGTCCCAGAACTGCAGATAGACCTCTTTGCGACGAAAAACAACAAGAAGTTGCCCATGTACGTGCCCCGTACGAGCCTTAGCGGAAGCAGTGGACGCGATGTCCCTCGACTGGAACAGATGGTCCAAGATTTATCTGTTCCCTCTTCACAACCTTCTGTTGAGGGTCCTCAACAAACTGAGATCCTTCAAGGGGTAGCGGCAATAGTGGCCCACAAGTGGCTGAACAGCGTGTGGTTCCTCCTGGCATTGGAACTGTAGCTGAAGTTTGTACCGCTACCAGATCCAGTTCTGACCCAGCGAGTCCAGAAGTCAAATGTCTGCGCTTCATTACAGAAAACCCGGACCCTGCAGCTCATGATTTTCTCTCCCTAGCGGTGAGAAAGCGTTTCGGGATTTCGAAAGCCAGCATAGACTTCCTTGAGGAATATAAGTGCAAATCTACTAGAAGGCAATATGAGTCATCTTGGAGAAAATGGGTGGCCTTTTGTCAAGGCGAAGAATCCGCAGGAGATCTTGACAGACTTCTGCTTATCTTTCTTCTCCACCTCCATGGTCAAGGATTGGCAGCTAACACGATTTCAGCGTGCAAGTCTGCTTTGACAAGACCCATTCTATATGCCTTCCAGGTCGATCTAGGTAACGAGATCTTTAATAAAGTCCCGAAAGCCTGTGCTAGGCTCAGACCTTCAGCACCTCCAAAGCCCATTTCATGGTCTTTAGACAAGTTCTTCATTTCGCTTCTCTGTTGAGCAATGAAGAGTGTGCGTTAAAGGATTTGACACAAAAAGTTATTTTCCTATTTTGCACTCGCGTCCGGGGCCAGGGTTAGTGAGATTTTAGCCTCTCGAGAGAGGCAGGTCGTGTTCAGTTCCTGGTTGGGGGAGAACTGAACCTGTTTCCGGATCCTACGTTTCTTGCCAAGAATGAGTTACCCACCAACAGGTGGGGTCCCTGGAGAATCTGCCCTCTGACAGAAGATGCATCTCTATGTCCAGTAGAATGCCTAAAGGTCTATCTTCATAGAACTTCAGACTTCAAGGGTGGTCAACTATTCAGGGGAGAAACATCAGGCTCAAATTTATCTCTGAATCAACTCAGAGCGAGAATCACATATTTTATTCGCAGAGCGGATCCTGACAATACACCCGCAGGTCACGTTCCGAGGAAAGTTGCCTCATCCTTAAATTTCTTTAATCGTATGGATTTTGAACATCTCCGTTCATACACTGGCTGGAAGTCTTCCAGAGTGTTCTTTCGCCACTATGCGAAGCAAGTAGAGGAACTAAAGAGATCTGTGGTAGCAGTGGGTCGCGGTGTTAACCCTACTGTTTAACTCTGCGAGGAACAGTGGTCTTATTTGGGACGATTAATTCCAGGGTGAGTGTGTAGTTACATACTGTACTACAAACTAAGTGAGGGCACTGTGTTGCCCATGTAGACTGTTCCATTTCCGAAGGTGAACCTAGCATAAGTGCAGACATGTGTGCCGAGCGTTCTAACGCTAATGTCATTGATTTGTAATACAGACTTTTATGACTTTGATACCTTGGTATCTTAAAGGTGGCATTTACTGTTTTTCTTTCAGACAAACAAGCTCTGTTTACTATCATACTTATGCTTAAAGTTTTGGGTTATCCTCTTCTTATGTATATATATATATATATATATATATATATATATATATATATATATATATATATATATATATATATATATATATATATATATAATATATATATATATATATATATATATATATATATATATATATATATATATATATATATATATATATATATATATATATATATATATATATATATATATATATATATATATATATATATATATATATATATATATATATATATATATATATAATTGTGGTTAACCTGTCTATTTATTGCCTGTCAATAAACTGGTTCTTGAGAACCTTGCGTCTCCTTCACCTGCGTCAATTTATTGGTATAATTGAGCATTCATTCTATGTACCTTATCTGGGATAATTCTAATAGAATTGTTCCTTTATGCAAGCTATGTTGCATTGGTTTTCCTCCTATACGGATATAAAACCTTTGTCCAATACAAGTATTGTGCGGAGAACTGGTCGATATTTCATATTGACGCAGTGGTTCTTTACAAACTATGCTTTACTTAATATAGGGCGAGACCACTATATTAGCTTGCCTGGTATTCATACATAGGTATATGTACTCTTCGAGACTTTTCCAGAGTCTAGTAGGACTCTTCTCTGTAGGGGGCAGGAAGCTCTAACCTGGTTTATAGTTAGTTGAAAAGATGTATAACGGTAACATCTTAGGTCTCTAGGTCTAGTCGACCGGGAAAAATTACATCCGGGGAGTACGACACGTTCTGAGAATCCACAGATACAGTAATGCTCTGGTACACTTCCATCAGGACGACATGGCTTGAGCCCAAAAAACGGATTTTGAGTGAAGCGAAAAATCTATTTTTGGGTGAGATGGCCATGTCGTCCTGATGGACCCGCCCTTACCTTTCTAAGAAAGGGCTGTAGGACCCCTCCCTACATACAGTATCTGTAGCACCTCGTGTACGCTACAAGGAATACAGATGGCGCCAGGATTGGCGCCAGGCACGCATACGAATCGGAGGATAAGGAAGCCTTGGGAGCGGCTCCCCTTTTTCTTTCCCGAATTCGTTTCTTGCCAATCCCTCCTACGAGACGAAATCTCTGTCCAGGATGCAGATTGCCATGTGGCGTGTCAAGAATACGTCCTCTGATATGTCGCGATATCCCTTTCACGAGGGATACTCGCTCCAGGAGTTAGAATTCTGGTACCTTAAGGTAAATTCTCTGGTAATATCGCCGTAGTTTTAATATACCCTAGGAAGCTACCCTATAGGAACTTCCATCAGGACGACATGGCCATCTCACCCAAAAATAGATTTTTCGCTTCGCTCAAAATCCGTTATATATATAAATATGTATGTATATATATACACACACACACATATATATATATATATATATATATATATATATATATATATATATATATATATATATATATATATATATATATATATATACATATATATGTATATATATATACCATTAGTGACATCAAAAGACCTAACACCATTGTAGAGTCTGTTGATGTCCCTAATGGATGAGAGTACTAATTCCAATCAAGTGTTTTCATTATCCAGACATAGATGATTCTATCTTCGATTGTCTTCTTACCATTATAGCTAGGATGCAAGAAGATGATTGAAGGGTTCTTTTGTCTTTGTTGGTGATTGTTAAGTTCTATCTCTCCTACCGATCGCCATGGCTTAAGAGCTTTAGACTTTGCCTCTGAATCAGGCTGTGAGCAAATCATAAATGAAGCTACTCACAGGTCTGGTAATTGCTTGGACCTCGTATACACTGACTCCCCTAGCGTTATAACTTGTAAGGTTGGTTCTCCAGTCGGGACATCTGATCATGCCTTGATTTCATTAGTAGTGAAGACTGAGCAGCCTATCCCTGATGTATTATACTCTTGTAAAGTTTATATGAAATCCTAAGCAGACTGGAATGGGATTTTGATTGATCTTTTGTGCTTGAATTAGTCACAATTATATAGTAGTGTAGATCCTGTTGTCCCTTTGAATGAGAATCTAGTCAACATAATTGATAGGCGTATCCCTTCTCGTGTTCCAAGGTACCGAGTGAAGGA
>NC_090743.1:75772112-75794612 GCF_036898095.1 Palaemon carinicauda | reverse complement strand
AAACAGATAATTCATTTATAAATCATAAAGAGACTTATGCCAGCCTGTTCAACATAGAAACATTTGCTTGAAGTTTGAACTTTTGAAGCTCTACCAACTCATCAACCCGATTAAGAAGGTCATTCCACAACTTGGTCACAGCTGGAATAAAACTTTTAGAATAATGTGTAGTACTGAGCCTTATGATAAGCGGTGACTATTAGAATTAACTGCATAAGCACAGGAATTATGACAAATTTTATGTCACATGTATAACGAACTAATTGAACAACGGTGCCAGAGATTAATATCTAGATCAGGAATAAGGAATTTAATAGACCGTAAGTTCCTCTCCAACAAATTAAGATGAGGATCAGCAGCTGAAGACCAGAAAGGAGAACAATACTTGAAACAATGTAGAAAGAAATAATTAAAAGACTTCTTCCGAATAGATTGATCACGGAAAATCTTACAAAATTTTCTCAAGAAATAAGCCAATTTCCTTTGTGCCATTGAAGAAGAGACAGTCTTAACGTGTTTCTCCAAAGTAAATTTGCTATCGAGTATCATGCCTAAAATTTAAAAAGTCTTATGGAGTTAAAGAAACATTATCCATGCCGGGATCCAGATGTTGAGGAGCCACTGTCCTCAACCTACTTACAATCATACTTTGAGTTTTGTTGGGATTCAACCTGAAACCCAACGTATGCCTCCTAGTTTGCACCAGGCACTAATTTAAGCTAGATCTTTTAAGTGATACAGCAACTCTAGATAACTTATGCTTTTCATCCAGTTAATCATGATAACATCTATATCTCTTTAATTAGGTTTTGGAAGAACCATGGTCAAAGCAGTTAAGTTGTAAAGGAATTAAAAAAAACATCTGTTGTAATACTTTCAAATTTTGAAACCCCAATATCTTTTTATAATAGTTACCAACAAATTTTTTCATAGAAAACGAAATTATGCTTCTCTGAAAGAAAACCGTATTTTAGTCCGCAACATTTAGGGAGACTTTTAAAGGTCAATGCACTAACCTGTATGATTTGTCCTACTTTCTCTTACCAGATTTAATTGCTCAATAAACTAATATTAAAGCTTTATACTTTCAACTGCTATCCTTCTTGATTTCAGATATTTATATTACTCGCTTAATACATTTGTAAGTTAATAAAAGAGTGTAGAGTAATATCAAGAGAGGAAAGCAATTTATTTTCTTACAAGTATGCAGTAGAAAAGTAAAAGTAAACTAGGTGTGAAGAATGAATACCAAAGCATAAATGATAAAGCAATAGAAAAGAAATATGAAAATTTCAAAAGGAAAAAAGTACATATTTATTTGGATAAAATTAACCAGCAACATTGAAAGCGAATTTTAACTCCAGTTTCAGGTATACATTAAAAGTTAAAGATCATTTTGAATACACGTAAATATTTCCAAATGTACATGGGGAGTAAGCATTGAAGTTATTAATCACAAGATTAAATAATACCGCACTAATGTATAAATACACATACAGTGGTACTTCAGGTTACAAGCAAATCGGGATACAACCATGCAAATTTGAATTGGGTTACAAGTATTGTATGTGCACGGGCAAATATTTTGTGCCATATTAACGAGACTAGTGAACTACCCGTGTTTCATACACTCTAGTACACCATAACGATTTTGTTTTTTCATCTTATCACTCGTTCTTCCCTGCCTTGTTTAAGAATTAACCTGTGCAACCCTGATAGCTCATGGTTAATTTTGTTTGAATTTTTGTGACGTTCTTACTTGCAATTCTTGGTTAATAAGGTTTAGTTGCATTCACCTCGCCTCTCAGTTATTACCTAACTGGCACATTGGTGACCACCAAAGTGTCCAGCTCCCTTCCGTCTTCCCCTCACTTTTGCGTCTTATTTTTTGCTGATGCCGCCCTCCAACCCTAACTCTATTATCAACGCCTCACCCATAAAACTACCACCCTTTGCCAGTACAGAGGCATTCACCTTTTTTCAACCGCCAAGGTCCAGCTTTGCATTAAGGGTGTGACTCACTCAAGCACTAAAGCAGACTATGTTTTTACAACGATCCCAGAGGACAGTTTCCCAGAAATCTCAGATTGGCTTTGCTACAAATAGACACCCCTATAGCGTACGTCACACTCAAAACATACATCCTGGAGTAGTACTCACCATCGCCAGCCGCCCATATAGCTAAACTTTAACATGTCTTTCAACAACCGTTAAGGGACCAAAAGTCCTCGCTCGCTCTCAGTATCGCTCGCATACAACCTGCCACAGATTGCTTTCTTCAGCAGGGGAACCTACCGGAACCTATACATGCTACAATCCCCGATGTAAATACCTTGCCCATGAAGGACCTAATGACCAAAGTCAACGCCCTTATTTACAGCCACTTCACCACCTTCAAGACCTTCATCAACGCCCTTATTTACAGCCACTTCACCGCCTTCAAGACCTTCATCAACGCCTCCACTCCTGACGAAGATGACAACTATTCAACAATAACCGAAGCCAACGTAAATGCGGTAGGATACCGACGCCTACCCCATAAGGGGCAACAAAACTACCCACCACCAACACATGCCACCACTCACTCATGGCCTAAACCAACGACCTCTACAGCCACTTACTGATGCCCATTGGTAGCAGTTGTGCTACTACCACTCCAGATTCAAGGCTGCTGCGAAGCAATGTGCGAACGGTTGTCAGTGGCTAAAAAACTTGCAAGTAGGCCATCGCTTGCAGCAGTGCTCTCCCCTGTCACTAATCTTTTTTTTTACATGATGTAGGTATGGGCATGCAATTTTTGGTAGACATGGGTGCCTGTCGCTCTCTTCTAACAAGGCCCCCTCCAGGATACGACATACTTTGTCTATGCCTGCCAACTTCTGCCTGGTAGCTGCCAACAAATATGCGATCCCCACACATGTGTTTGAGAGCCTCACATTATCGTTTGGAAGTGCCAAATACTAATGAAAGTTTCTCATTGCTGACGTCACATTGCCAATCATCTGCGCGGATTTCCTCTCCCATCACCACCTCCTGGTTGATGTTGCTCACCGACGCTTAGTCAACACAATCTTGTACTTGTCGACACCTCTTCAGCCATCCCCTCTGGCTTAGTTCTCCACATCAGTGCACCCATGGATATCTACGCCCACCTCATCACGTCACACTTGGAAGTCTTCCGTCCAGAACTTCACCAACCATCCACGGCTATCAAGATGACGGGCCCCTCAGCATTCGCCAAATTCACGCACCTGACGTTTGGTAGCCGCTAAACAAACGTTTGCCAAAATGGAAAAAATGGGCCTTTGCCAAAAGTCCTCAAGCTCATGGTCGTCACCCTTTCACATCATCTTGAAGAAAGATGGCTCTCTGTGTCAGTGGGGATTAGAGGGGTTTGAACATGCAAACAGAACTGGATCACTACCCCCTCTCAAACATCGCTGATGTGACCTCCTACTTGCACAAAGTGAAGGTTTTCTCCATGCTCAACCTCCTAAAAGGATATTATCAGGTGTCCATGAACCCAAGATAAATCCCCAAGACTGCCATCACCACCCCCTTCTGTACATACACATTCAATTACTTCTGTTTTGGCCTTCGTAATGCTGGACCACTTTTCAACGCCATATGGGTAACATCTTAGGGGACCTCCCCTCTGCGTATGTTATTTAAACAATATACTTATGTTCTCTTTCTCCAAAGAAGAACACCTCCTTCAACTACGCATCGTGCTCGACCACCTACAATTGAATGGCTTTGTAGTCCCCTTGCCGCCAACGAAGTAGCCTATCGTTCTTAGGGCACCGCATTATTCCTAAAGGAGTCCACCCCATCCCTGAGAAGGTAGTAGCCATTCAGATTTTTCCCCGTGCGCTCTACTGTTAAAGCATTGCAAGAAATCTTGGTCAATATCAACTGTTATCACCGTTTCCTGCCAGTCATCGCTGCCACTCTTGGCCCCCTCTAAGCTTCCCTTAAGATCTAGCCAAAAGACCTGAAGTGGGATCCCTTTGGAGAAGCGGCCTTCTACAACACAAAGAGTGCCCTATCAACCGCTGCTTCTCTCAATTTTACCATGCCATAAGCACGTCTCCTCTCCACCGATGTCAGCGACTCACTATTGGTGCAGTAGTCGAAGAGGTGTTCAATGGCTCGCCCTGCCCATTGGCCTTCTTCAGTAGAAAATTGTCTAAGGCAGAATCTGGTTACTCTACTTTCGACCGCGAATTGCTGGTGGTGCACCTGGTTCTGTGTCATTTTTTTCACCTTTACAAGGTACGCCCTTCGTTATTTGCATGGACTATGTACCTCTGGTGCACGCCTTCACTCGACAGTTTGATGCTTGGTTCGCCGTCAACATCGACATCTCTACGCCATGGCTGTGTACAATTGCACACTTCAACACGACCCTGGGAAAATGAATCCAGGAACACATTGTCCACTATTCACCTGGGATTAGATTACAACGCCTTGGTAGAAGCCCAATGAAAAGATCCAGCATACCAAGCATGAAAGACATCCTGCATATCCCTCCATTGGGAAGATGTCACTCTTGACAACTACAATGCCACTCTCTATGTTTATTGTACTGGTCGACCAAGACTATGGATACCTACTCCCATGCGCCAAGAGGTGTTTGATTTCAAAGATGGCCTTTCACTTCCCTCGCACCGAACCACTGCACAGCTACTGAAGAAGAAGTTTATTCGGCACGGCATTACTAAAGTTGATAAAGATTGAGTCCGTGCATCTACTTCATGCTAAACCTCAAAAGTACATCGACACATGGATTCAGGAATGGTCACCTTACTTCAACCTCAGCGTCGTTTTACCCACAATCACGTTGAAGTAGCAGGTCTCATGGGAACAGCAACATCTGCCTCATGTACATTTGCCATACTCTCATGGTGGATAGCGAGATTCAGAATCCCTGAACATATTACTTTTGTCAAGGGTACCACTTTCACCTCTCAGTAGTGGATATCATTAGCAAATCTCCTGGACATCACCCTACATCAGACAACCGCCTAAAGCTACAACCCTGCTGCCATCGGAATGGTTGAACATTTTCTTTGCACCCTCAAAGCAGCTTTGATGTCCCGCTGTTATGACTCATACTGGTTTACTCAGCTTTCTTGGGTCCTCCTGGGACTATGAACCACTCTTAAAGACAACATAGATGTCTCAGCAGCTGAAATGGAGTGTGGTGACCCGTTGGTCATTCTTGTCGAATTTTTTCCGTCTAAAACCTCCTCCGATAATTTCCAGGGCATGCGTCACTTTGTGGGAGAATTTACTCCTTGCCACCAGACTTACAAGCCCCCAGTGAAGTACCGCATACTGACGGATCTGCACTCAGCAATGCACATTTTTTCTGCACACCGATACTTGCAAGCCACCGTTAACGCCCCCTTACGTGGACCCTTTCCTCATGATCCATCGTATGCTGAATGCTTTCTTCATCAACATTCATGGCAAAGAGGACTGGGTTTCCATTGATTACCTAAAACCTGCATATCTCCTGCCAGATGACCCTCCCATACTACACCTCTAAAGAACTGGGCCCCTTATTTCACATATATGTCATTTTCAGTTGGGAGGGTGTCATGTACGCACATGTTTCTTACACGATCATACACTCGCTCTTCCCTGACTGTTAATAAACCAACCTATATAAGCCTGATAGCTCACATTTAATTTTGTTTGAATTTTTACGACATTCTTGCTCACAGGTCCTGGTATCTAAGCTCGATGTCTCTTTAATAAATTTTAGTTGCATTTACCTTGCCTCACAGTTATCAACTAAGTGGTGCCTCAAACACGAGCATGTAATCAGTCACGCATTATCCATATGCCCCTTTTGCAGTATTTATGCAATGTTCTCATAATTTTTACCCAATTTTCATACCATCTCCCCTACATATTGAAGAGCATGTGTTTGACTATATATATATATATATATATATATATATATATATATATATATATATATATGTGTGTGTGTGTGTGTGTGTGTGTTTATGTGTGTGTTTGTGTGTGTGTATATATAAATACATGCATATATATATATATATATATATATATATATATATATATAGAGATATATATATATATATATATATATATATATATATATATATATATATATATGTTAATAGAGATACACTCGTTTGTAGCCCAATAGTGTGGGAGGTGGCTATTCTTATTTGGGTAATTCAATGTCAGTATCCAAGAAAAGAATATTAGTTATTCGTAAGGACAATAAATATAAGTTTAATTGATCTTCTATTTATCATTCATAGAGTAGCAAAGTGGGCTTTGAATTGGTGTTTTGGTTATATATCAGCATTATTGTGCTTGTATTTAAAACTGGTTTATTCAAAATGTATTTAACAAGAATTTTGCTTTAGTTTACATTTATTTCATAACTTTGCAAATGAAATTTGTTTTGAAAAAAAAAGATGATCAAGTGTCCATAAAATGTAAATCAAGTGATTTAGTTAGTTATAGTGAGCGTTATATAAGAGCAATAACTCTGGATATTTTATGAGAACTGCAAATGGAGGGGAAATCTCCTCTCCCCGCCGTGACGAGTCGACAGCATGGGAGGATAGACAGCTTCATCAAATTAGTAAGGTTAGGTGAAAGAAGGGGATGGTGCACAAGTGAAAATCTATCAGGCATGGCCGCCGGCTAGGGTAGTCTAACCTAATTCAATGCTTATGAAAACACACAAGAAAGACCAAACAGTGGGATGGCGTACCCATAATCATACCTCACTGTAAAAGAATAGTGTAAAACATATTCCTACAATAATATAACTGAATAAGTAAGCATTTCTGACCGATTTGGTAACATGATACAATGTCGCCGACCGCATGCCGGCCACAGAATAACAAAAGCATGCTAATCGAAATATAGACAGGGGGAGACGCGATATTCTTCAGCGCACAAAAAGGGGATTACTCATCTTAGTCGATGAGGAAGAAGCAGAAACATTCATGATTGAAAATCACTCAAAAAGCTAAGAAAAAGAAGCAAAAAATCTCCAAGCGACCATCAAAGATGACGACTGCGAAAGGGAATGTTTCAATAGGAAACGTGTTAGTTGTAGCACATTGAGATCGGGAGTTGTAACAGCTCTCTTGCCCACGTATCCTATCCTATCCCTTATCCTTCGAGACAAGGTTAGCTCTAACATGTTTTGTTATTAAAATTTCCCTGTTACATACACAATATATCTCCGGATATTTGCTCCGGAGGTTAGAACTCCGTTGATACCTCTAAGGTAAAATTTCTCAGGTATATCATTTGCAAAAATATCTTAAGTAGAAGCTACCAATAAGGAACTTCCATCAGGACGACTTGACTATCTCACCCTCAAATAGATTTTTCCTCTGTCAAAATCCGTTTTTGGCTCCTACTCTTGATGCCTGGTTGATGATCTGGCTAGAATTAGTATGGTCCTGCATGGGTCACTTGCCTTAGTTAGATAGCCACTGCGCATCACAAGGAACTGGCTATCCTTTAATGAATCTAGCCAATGAATCCTCTATGGATTTGGTCAGTTTATGGAAAGAGAAATGACAGAATAGCCCTCAGTTCTATGAATTTCCCGGTTTATAAATACTATAAAAAAAAAAATTGAAAATTGGTAATTGGAATGTTAGAACCATGAATCAGATTGGAGAGTTACAGCAAGTGAAGAATAAGATTATGAAATATAGGCTGGATATTTTGTCCCTAAGTGAAATACGAAAGGGATTGGTAAGGAAATCTTATACCAAGGCAATATATATATCTATTTAGGAAGAACAGAGAGATTTGGAAGAGAAAGGGTAGAAATGATGAGGACACCCAGAGCAAAAAAATCATTAACTAAGAGGAG
The DNA here is from genome assembly GCF_036898095.1 of Palaemon carinicauda. Lineage (NCBI taxonomy): Eukaryota > Metazoa > Arthropoda > Malacostraca > Decapoda > Palaemonidae > Palaemon > Palaemon carinicauda. The sequence continues at coordinate 75,786,724 of NC_090743.1, read as the reverse complement.
AACTGTAAATAGTAGACTTTTACTTGCAAAGTTTAAATCAAAGTAGTGCAATATGAGCATTATAGCCTGCTATGCGCCAATAAACGATTCCCCTGAAGAAAGGAAAGATAAATACTATGAAGAACTACAGTGAGTAATAGATGAGATCTCAGAGAGACATGAAAATTGTGATAGGTGACCTCAATGCTGAAGTTGGAAGGAATAATCGAGGTATAAAGAATGTGATGGGTGTTGAGGGTCTTGGTAAAGTTGCAAAAGAAAATGGAGCCCATTTTATAAGTTTTTGTTCTACAAACAATCTACTTATTGGAGGTACTCTTTTCCAGTACTGTGTAATAAATGAAATAGTTTGTTATTACATGTTTAAAACACATGACGTAATATGTCATTTTGGATGAAGATGCTAGCGTGAGATTTGCTGTAGTCATATAAAATCATAAACAGGATGCATTATGCAGCCTTGGCAATGTAACATTTTTCTGAAACGTCAACACCAATGCATCAGTGTGTGAAAGATTGTGTCGTCACCGGATGCAGGTGTCTTCCGAGAAAGAATGTAACAGTTTCCATATTGTGTTTAAATGCTACGACAACTAAGCATACGATATCTGTGATATCGATAATTTAAGCAGTTCATATCTATACTTTACCTGAATTGGTCATCCGACCAAACCAGCTCCAGTCCTATGATTTTAACTCTGTTGTTTTTAGAGAATAAATACTTTTTAAAGCTAATAAGATGAACTTCGTTATCCAGACTTAACATCTTAAACAACACATACTCAATGTGTGCTTATAAAAGTAGCACACTAATAAATGGTGGCAGCAGTTAAACTCTACGAATCAGAGAAAGATCTTCAAGCAATTATAATAATAAACTCTAAGAATTAGAGGAAGATCTTCAAGACATCAAAATAAAGCTGTAAAAACCAGAGAAAGATCTTCAAGAACTCAACGTTAATGTATCTACAATTTTGACTAAGTAACATAGTCCATCGAAATCTACAACATTTAATGAATGTTATACATACAAACTGATGAACTGGATCTTCAATCAACATCCTAGGAAACCCAAGGACTGACGTTCAACGCTTGCAAAACATATCCAGGAAGCACTACATTCAACGGAAACTCGAACGATACATCGCTAACAAAACATCAAGAGAGAGAGAGAGGATGTGACGACATCACACAGAACCATATATAAGCTAAGTACAAATTTTTAAATTCATTCCAGTTTGGGCAGTGAAGTGTAGTTATCACGAGTCGTTAGTCGATTATTACTGGGGTGAGTGGTTTGCTAACCTTTTATTTTCCTTTCATTAAAGGAAACTGTGATCAACTCCGAATTCTCATCTAGAATTTTTTCTCTCTTTGTGCTAATTCCTTTTTCTTTCAGAAATTTACAGGAAATATCTTTGTGTTCGGTTTTCTTTCAGAAATTCTCGGGAAATGTCTTGGGATTAGTAACATTGTTTGGGGAATTTTATTATACATATGCGTTTACGCAGTGGATGTCTGTATTCATATGGATATTTTGATAGAATTGCAAGGGGTCGAAGAGATAGGAAAAGAAATACAGCAGTCATGACTCCCCCTGTGAGCCCCACCCCTGGACCTAGTGGCGTAGGCCAGACTAATCCTCCCCCAATTGTGACGCTTGTAAATGCCAGGTCAGCAATCCTTCCTTTTCAGGGTCGAGTCAATGGGTTCTTGCCAGAAAATGTGGAGTCATGGATTTCATCCGACGATGCCCATTTAAATGCCAAACAAATCGTAGACCCTTTTGTACAATTACAAGAAGCTAAAAGTTTTATAGATTTTTCTAAGGGGGATGCGAGTGCGTATTTAAGAGGTGTTTCATTTCAAGAAGCAGTTACCTGGGATGATTTCAAAGTTAGGTTACGCGCGGTCTAGGGGGGTGAAGAAGCCTTGGATGTAGTATTAACGTTAAGAAGTACACTTAATCAAGGCACTATGAATCGGCTTAATGTTATTGAGAGAGCAACTCTCATAGCTGATAGGCTTAATGAATATCAGGACATTTTATGTAATTCCACTTGGGTTACTAGAGATAACATCTCCGTGAAAGATTTTTTACGATTAATGTATTTAACTTGCATGACACTTATGTTGCCTGAAGTTTTAGTGCGGTGTTTTGATAAAAAGTTAACGCCTGCAGGTACGGAATTGGATGTATATAAACAGATAAAAAAAACACATGTCTAAGTGTCCAGAACTCGATCCCGTGTTAACTCAAGTTTTTGCAAAGAATGAAACAAAGCCACAAACAGTGAACGTAGTTAATAATAGTCTAGTAGCGGGAATGACGTGTTATAATTGCAAAGGTCAAGGTCACTTAAGCGCGGACTGCAGAACGAAATTCTGCTCAATTCATAATAGTTCGACACATTCATACAATCAATGTTACTCGCGTAAGACACAACAGAATCCTAGAAATACACAGTCAATTCCACAGTCAGTTGCATATGGAAATAAAAAGAAAAATCTTCATTTTAACAATAAGAAGAAACAACCAAATGTCAATGCAGTTCAGAGTCCAAAGCAAACAAACACTTCTTCGAATATCGCTGAGCCTGGGTCGTCAAACCAGACCTCGCAAGGTCAGTCTAATTTTCAGAATGTGCAGAGCAAAGCAAATACCACATAGTTAACTCCAGAGGGGAAGAGAGTGATGTTGGGTCAAGGTCATTCATGTCAACATCAATAGTATTGAATAATCAATTTAATGTTTTATCAGATAATTGTGAGGTACTAGATTTTCCTATGAAACACACGGCCGAGTTAAGTAAAACAGTACATGCTCCCGTAGATTTGCAACGAATTCATACAATAATAAGCCAAAATGAGTTATGACCAACCTTATATGCTGTAAATTTAGAACACAAATCCTTTACGTTATTTTTTTACTCTGGTAGTCCACGTAATATCATGGATTTGAAGACACATCATTTGTTGTTTTCGAACTTTCCGATTGAAAAATCCGGAGTTAGACTCTCGGGTATAGGAAATAATGAATTAAATGTCATAGGCATAACTCATGTTCAATTCAAAGTCAGTAAACGCACGTTTGCCGATACATTTGTTGTTGTACAAAACATTGATATGTATCCAGATGTAATTGTAGGATACCCATCTATGGGAAATCAAAACATTATCTTAGCCCCTGCCAAGCACGGCGTGTATATCAAAGGGAAATTCTATAAGTCTTCTAATACCTTAAAATCTGTTTTGGATAAAAAGGAGACGACAAATGTAACCGTAACGTACGTTGAAGAACCAATAACTTGTCTCACTAATAAATAAATAATATACGCGACCCAGCAGAATTCTCGTTCACCCGTAATATCATCTTGCACGCAATCTATCGAGCCAAACGTACCTTCGAATTTAATAGTGCAAATAAAGAAAACATTACCGGGATCTGAAATATTAATCCTTTCCGACACTTTGAAAACTAACGGATTGTCTGTCACACAAGCTATTTATACAGTAGGCTCACATCAACAATGTAATATCGAAGTCTGTAATCATTTAAATAACACTTTAGTAATTCACAAAAATCAACATATCTTGGATGTAGAAGTTTATAAACATCGTATTCTTACCGTTGCTGAAATCAATCACTCTCAATCAGTTGCGGATGAATCCATTTTGCGATCTATTAAAAATAAAATCAATAAAGACATTCAAGACAAAGAAATTCAGCAGAAAATTTTTGGACTTTTAACTAAATATCATGATGTTTTTTTCCACTACAGATGGATCCTTAGGAAAAACAGATGTGATTGAGCGTCAAATAAGGTTAAAGGACAAGCAGAAAATTATCTATGTACCCTCGTACAGACTCCCTTTGAAATTCCAGAATGAAATAAATGATGAAGTAGGTAAAATGCTGGAAGAAGGAGTCATTAGGAAATCGAACAGCCCTTATAATTTTCCTTTAATAGTTGTACTGAAAAAAGATCGAACATGGCGTATCTGTGTCGACTTCCGTCGTCTAAACGAGGAGACGATCCCTGATCGATTCCCAGTGCCATGTACTGACGATATTTTGTCTTTGTTAGGTCAGAATAAATATTTTACCAGTTTGGACTTACTTAAAGGCTTTCACCAGATATCATTAGAAGAAGATAGTATCCCATACACAGCCGTCATCACAGCCAGGAGACATTATGAATTTTTACAGATGCCTTTTGGTTTAACATGATTAACATAGTGTTTGGAGACTTGTTAGGGGATATATTGCATGCCTATATGGATGATCTTGTAATCTTTTCCAACACCTTAGAAGAACATCTACGTAAGTTAGAACTAGTACTACAGAGATTCAGACAACATAACTTAAGGGTAAAGATTAGTAAGTGTAAATTTTTCAAAACAGAATTAATATATTTGGGTTTCATGGTGTCAAGTCAAGGTCTTAAAGTAGTCCATGATAAGGTGTCGGCTATACGTAATTTTCCCATACCTACTAATGTCAAAGGAATACAGCAATTTCTGGGTTGTAGTGGATATTACAGGCGTTTTATACGCAACTATTCAATAATAGCCGCTCCTTTAACTGATCTTACGAAGAAGGGCGCAGATTTCATATGATCTGAGCAACATCAACATGCGTTTAATACCTTGAAAGATGAACTGTGTAGTTCTCCTATCTTAAAATTTCCTGACTTCGGTAAGGAATTCTTCATTGCAACAGATGCCTCAGACTTAGGAGTAGGAGGGGTATTGCTTCAGCAATATGATAAACAATTTTTTCCCGATAGCTTTCTATTCTCGAAAATTGAGAACTTCCGAAAGTAAGTATGCAGTAATAGACAAGGAAGGGCTAGCTATTGTTAATTCACTAGTGCATTTTAAGTTCATAATTTACGGTTATCCCGTTAAGGTTCTTACTGACCATAAACCACTAACCGAGTTCTTTAAAGGCTTCAACCACAGCCCTAAACGAACTCGGTGGCATTTGATCATTCAAGATTTTGGCGCAAGAATCGGGTATTTATCTTGGAAAGCAAATATCATTGCGGATGCATTATCACGCAACCCCGTGTCATCTTGTACGGAGCCTTTAGCTGAATTAATAGATATATCAACATCCATACCTATTGTTAAAACGATATCTGAACAAGAAGATTTAGGCTGGAGCACTGAATTGTTACAGACTGAGCAAAGAAAAGATCAGAAAATAGAAACAATTATAAATGCTTTGAAAGGCAATCATAAGGAAAAGGGATATATAAAGTATAAGCAGCAGAATTATATAATCAAAGATAATATTCTGTGTAGGACTGTGACAAGGAAAACCCGCAATACACCACATGTAACTAACGACCAGGTAGTAGTACCAATCTCACTTATTTCCACTGTCCTGAATTGGTTGCATTCAAATCCATTACATGGACACCCGGGGTTCTCATTAATGTCACAGAAAGCCAAATCATTGTTTTATTGGCATACGATGCTTACAGATATAAAAAGACACACAGCTAATTGTCGCACATGTCAGGAAAACAAAGGGCATATGAAAACACCTGTCAGCCTAGGGGCTTATCCCGTGCCCAATCAACCCTTTGAAAGAATACATTTAGATTTGTTAATAGGATTTTACAAATCAGACAGAGGAAATAAGCACCTCTTAGTAATTATAGATGCTTTAACTCGATATACAGAACTAATAGCGCTTAAAACTAGAACTGCGATTGAATGCACTAGGAAGTTTTACGAGTGTTACATTTGTAAACATGGAATTCCACACATGATAATCTCAGACTCGGGTGGTGAATTTAATAATCACTTTCTTACCTCATTGTGTGAATTCCTTAGCATAAAGAAAATAAATACCATGATATATCACCCAGAGTCGAATGGGCTAGTAGAAAGAGCAAATAGGAAGATTTTAAATATAATAAGAGTAACACTAGGGGGATCAGACCCCAACTGGGATATTGCAATACCGGCGGCACTGAGTACTCTGAATCATTCATATCATATATCAATTAAAATGTCACCGCATGAAGCATTGTATGGTACCCCAGTTAGAACGCCTTTCCATGCATTAACGCATACAACTAATCTATCAAATCCTTTAAACGAATGTATAAATGCAGGTATAAGTCGATATGATATCCTTCGAAAGAATTTAGAAGAATCACAAATCATAATGAAAAGGAATCATGATAAAATAGCAATGCCAACTAAAACATATAACGTGGGTGATAACGTTTATATACAAATCAATGTGCGTAAAGGACTCAATTATAAACTAACACCTAAGTTTGAAGGCCCATTTAACATTTTGGAAACATTAACGGCCAATAGGTTTAGAGTTCAAAACGTATCCAAACCCACGGATGAGAGAATAATACCATTGGCTCACATGAGAAATAAAAAAAAAAGAAAAAAAAAAGAAAAGGAAAGAGAGGGAAAGTGAGGGAAAAATTTTTTATTTTATGTGATTAAAAGTTTTCTTCTTAATACAGGAGTAATTACATATATTTTTCTCGTTACAGGTTTCCAAGATGAATTTTTTGTTGTTGGGAGTAATATTGTTCGCTCAGACATTTTTCTCGTGTGGGATGAGCTCTAAAACTAAAAGTATAGATTTTAAATATGGCACTATAGTTGAAAGACAAGAAGACGTTTTTATTACATCGAGCAATGTAGTTGTAGAAGTGAATATGCAAGCAATTTTTCTTCAAGAGAATGATGTCACTAGCTTAGGAACCGCCATTTCAAGGTTTTCTGCCTCATTGGATGAGTTGCATAGAAGACATTTTCATTTGACTACAGAGAGTTTGCTTGGATCAACATTAAAAGTTGCAGAGATGCTATCTGATGACTTGAAAAATAAGACTTACGAGACAGGATCTTTGGCTTATGACCTTTTGATGTGGACTGTAGGACACGAACATAAAGAAAGACGAAATCCGTTTATTTATGCTGCATTAATCATCTTTGGGTATGTTGCAAGTTTAGGTTTAGGAATTTCCAATCGTCTTAAGATTAGTAATCAAAATAAGAAAATTGAGTTCTTGACTCATGAAGATGAATTGATTATGTCAGAACTAAGGAATCAGTTAGCTTCAATCAATCAAATTATGGATTTAGTAAATGAACATTCAAATAATATCATTCAGATTATGGAAGTACAGGATTTGTTGGCAACGTTAACGTATTATGATTCAAAGATAGATCACATACATAACAGAATTGCACATTTCATTGAGAAATCCAAGGATTATGTAGAAGCTATCACGTTAGCAACTAAAGGTGTACTGTCGCCCCATTTGTTGCCTATAAATTACTTAAAGTTAATTCTGGAGAACGGAAGGGATAAACTAGGCTATGTTCCTTTGTTAGACGAACGTAGGTTAGAATTTTATTACAGCCTAATTACAGTAAGCTTTGATAATAACAAGATTAGGATTACGATTCCCTTTGATTCTTCTGATGCCTGGCAATCTTACAGGATATCACCATTTCCGACTTTCATGACGAATCACTCAAATCCAGTAATATCCAGTTTGACAGGACACGTATTGATTTCCCCAGGCAAGGAAACATATACGGTCATTAAAGACTTAAATCAATTAACTCACTGTTCAGACGCAATGGATAGAAAAATATGTACAGCTGACTCATTTGAATTCCATAAAAACTTAATGGATTCATGCGAGTTAGGTATAGTGCTAGAAGGTGCTCTCTCCCATACAAGTGAAAATTGTCTGGATAAGCTTTATCCCTTTGACAATAATGAGTTCAATTGCAGACTGAACAATGGCTCGTGGATACGATACGACAAGGACGGCTTCAATGTATCATGCCCTGACAGATCCACGTCATTCGCCCACATCTTTGTTGCAGCAGATGGTTGTATCGGGACTTCCCCTAATTCCATGGTGACTGGTCTAAGGACACTCATCAGAGAACGAGCCTACTTCGCGAACTTCACATGGACATCTACAATGCCAGCACTACCTCTCCCGTACAATCAACAGGTTGCCAAGCGGTTGATGAAATTGACCGAGATGGACCACCTGTCACCGACTTATAAGGAAATTCTTCACCCCATACTACTAGCAGGATTAGGCATCACGGTGATGATATTTATCGCCGTGAACATCCTTGTTTGGCGTAGGTTACGGTACAGCAGGAAGCTAAAACAGAACGTTTTGCCATATCCAGACAAAACTCCTTATTTGATTCAGTTTAAACCCGTTTGAAGTGGCCACCTCATTCGCTAAAGGAGTAAAATGTTTGGAAATTGAGTTTGTAAGAAAAGCTGTTAGTACGCTAGTAATATGTAATTGAGGAAACTTTTTAACTTTGCATTGTTAAAAATACATTTAAAAAAACATTTAAAAAAATATAAATCATTTTTTCTCTTGGCATCTAATAAAATATATAAGCCGGAATGTTAAAAGAAAAGAGAAAAAAAATAAAATAAAATTAACAGAATCTATGGGCATCTAATAAAATATATCAGCCCTATATATATATATATATATATATATATATATATATATATATATATATATATATATATATATATATATATATATATATATATATATATATATATATATATATATATATATATATATATATATATATATGTACGAAACCGTGGTACGTGTATGTACCAGGAATTCGTGTTTGTGCACTAAAATTGAATCTTTACCAAGGTAACAAATATTTTTATTAGTTACCGTATTGTGTTAATCTATGTTTCTGACAAAGGTAACAATTATTCTTTAACAAGTTACCGAATCATATGTATATCATTTTTTTTTTTGGTACCATATAATCATTTGCTAGCAATGTACCATATATATATGATGTGTATTTATCATGCATTTTTTTTCTTTGCTTTGGTAATATCTTTTCATATGCATTATTGTTATTATTTTTTGATGTGCCTATTTGGACATTCGTCCTCATTTGCTTATGTCTAAAGTTAAACAATGAATAATACATGTGTCCAGTCACACCTAGTAAACATGTTTTGGCTTGTTGTTGAATTTTTTTTGAAAAAATTGAGATAGCTGGCCGAGCTAATGTAATAAATGAAATAGTTTGTTATTACATGTTTAAAACACATGACGTAATATGTCATTTTGGATGAAGATGCTAGCGTGAGATTTGCTGTAGTCATATAAAATCATAAACAGGATGCACTATGCAGCCTCGGCAATGTAACATTTTTCTGAAACGTCAACACCAATGCATCAGTGTGTGAAAGACTGTGTCGTCACCGGATGCAGGTGTCTTCCGAGAAAGAATGTAACAGTTTCCATATTGTGTTTAAATGCTACGACAACTAAGCATATGATATCTGTGATATCGATAATTTAAGCAGTTCATATCTATACTTCACCTGAATTGGTCATCCGACCAAACCAGCTCCACTCCTATGATGGAGATGTTTAACTCTGTTGTTTTTAGAGAATAAATACTTTTTAAAGCTAATAAGATGAACTTCGTTATCCAGACTTAACATCTTAAACAACACATACTCAATGTGTGCTTATAAAAGTAGCACACTAATACATGGACATCCACAGATATACATGGACTTCAATATGTGGCAATTTCAAAAATCAAATTGATCACATTGCAATGAATAAAGAGAAAAAGAGGAATCTGAGAAATGTCAGAAGCTATAGAAGTACATATCTTGGTAGTGATCACCAGCTCCTCATTGCCATACTGAAATCAAAACTAAAAGCACCCAAAAGAAATGTAGATAGAATACCTAGATTTCATACAACTAAGCTTTTAGAAGATGAGCACAGAGAAACCTTTGCAATTGAATGTAGAAATCGATTTGATGAATTAGAGACTTTAAGAGATGAAGAGCAGTAAGTTAACGAAGAATGGTGTGATATTAAGAACATATATCAGTTAGTTGGTAGTGAAGTATTGGAACGTGCGTTACAAGGAGAAGGCCATGGATATCAAATGATACTTGAGATACTATAAAAAAATAGACGGAGACAGAAATTGATTGTTGAATGTTTTTGAGAAAGAAATGAAAATTACAAGATAGAGTATCCTAAGTATTCAAGTAGGTAGTAGGTTGGCCAAGGCACCAGCCACCCATTGAGATACTACTGCTAGAGAGTTATGTGGTCATTTGACTGGCCAGACAGTACTACATGGGATCCTCCTCTCTGGTTACGGTTCACTTTCCCTTTGTCTACACATACACCGTATATTCTGGCCTATTCTTTACAGATTCTCCTCTGTCATACACATGACAACACTGAGTTTACCAAATAATTCTTCTTCACACAAGTGGTTACCCACTGCACTGTAATTGTTCAGTGGCTACTTTCCTCTTGGTAAGGGTGGAAGAGACTCTTTAGCTATGGTAAGCAGCTCTTCTAGGAGAAGAACACTCCAAAATCAAACTAATGTTCTCTAGTTTTGGGTAGTGTCATAGCCTCTGTACCATGGTCTTCCACTGTCTTAGGTTAGAGTTCTCTTGCTTGAGGGTACACTCGTGCTCGCTATCTATCTCGTTTCTCTTCCTCTCATTTTGGTAAAGGTTTTATAGTTTAAATAGGAAATATTTATTATAATGTTACTGCTCTTAAAATATTTTATTTTTCCTTATTTCCTTTCCTCACTGGGCTATTTTCCCTGATTTTCCAACTAGGGTTGTAGCTTAGCAAATAATAATAATAATAATAATAATAATAATAATAATAATAATAATAATAATAATAATAATAGCGAGGTCGAAAGAAAAGCCAGGAATGACTGGAAAGAATATTTGGACAGAAAAGCAGATGAAGCTGACAAAGCTATGAATTCAGGGAGTGGCTATGGTGTAAGAATTGCTCATAGAATTATTAATGAAATCTCCACGGGACGATGAAGAAGTATATACCCTTCAAAAAGAGAGATGTTTCTGTTATAACAACAGAAGATGAAGAAAGCGAACATTGCATGGAACACTTAGGTGAAGTAATGAATAGAAGATATGAAGGGAAAAATTTCATTGATAAACCTGAAGCTGAGGTTTATAAATGTATTCAGTATGTGAAGTCAAAGGTATTATTAATAAACTAAAGAGATGGAAAGCCGTTGGATACAATAGAATAACTGGGCATACGTTGGACCTAGTTTTGAGTGGTGACATGAATAATATTGTATCTGATATAAATGTTGAAGAGAAATGTACCATCTCCCCAGTACGCAAACTTATTACGTTTAGTCTACCCCTAGAGAAACATGCAATACTAAAGAAAATAAACTTTAGACATAAATCAAATTTTTCTCCTACCGCATCTATTAAATTAGTTAAAAAGAAATAAATGAAGCTATCAACATTCCCTGTGATCATGATGACCAACGTCTGTTGGGAGCTAAGTGTGTTAACTGTTTTACGACCAATCTCCTTGGTTTGATGGAGGGACTTTAATGAAAAAGAGGGAAAAATTTTGTGAAGAAACTCGTTGTAACCTGTGTTATTACTGGGATTGAGTACTGCAACTCCGTCTATTACAATTTACCAAAAGCACAACTTAAGAAATTACAAAATATAAAAAACAGAGGAGCAAGACTGATAAAAGGTGTCCCGCCTAGAGAAAGGATCACCCCTATACTAATTGATTTAGACTGGCTGCCGATTAAAGCGGGAATTAAATTTAAAATATGTATATATAACCCACCAAGTTATCAAAACCGGTCGTCTGAAATACCTAGGAAAATTGCTATATATTGCGCAGCCAACAAATCATTTCGACACGAGAATAGTTACACATGGTTTCAAATTAATGGAACCTAGATAAAAGTTTACTTTAGGCTCCAGAGCCTTTAAATATGCGGCCCCGAGACTATATATTGAGCTCCCGAAGGATATCTGAATGATTGAAGACATTAAAGCTTTCAAGAGGAAACTGAATACTTTCTTATTTCATGAGTTTTATAACAGTGACGATTTAACAGTAAATGAATAATACATGATATGAAACATTGAATACTCAGAACGAACAAGGTTAAACGACAGTGGAGGTCCTGTAAAAAGTGGGGTTCCCCTACTGTATGGGACCGGAAAAGCAGCCATCGAGGTAAGTAAAGAGATGATACTGGCTGAATATGAAGTGACTCTTAGAACACATACAAGATTATTTTGTAGAATATGGCGTGAAGAGGCAAAACCTGATAAGTGGGAGCTAGGAGTGTTGGTGAGAATCACATGAAAAAGGAGACCTGACTGATTGCAATAATTACATAGGCATTACACCTATGTCAGTTGTCATGAAAATATATATTGTGCTTATTCTAAAGAGATTGTAGAGAAAGATTGATGAAAAGCTGAGAAATAAACAATCAGGATTTAAAAGGCAAAAGTTATACCGACCAATTTTCATTTTATGATATGTACAGTAATGTGTAAAATATAGAAATCCACTTTTGATGGCATTTGTGGACTACGAAAAAGCCTTTGATTGTGAATGCCGGCCATTTTGTGGAGAGTCCTGCGTAATTTTGGAGTTCCTGTTAAATGTGTAAATTTGATTATGTCTCTTCATGAGCATAGCAAGTGCAAAGTTACTGTTAGTAGAGCGTGTCAAATGAATTTCCAGTGAACAGTGGAGTACACAAAGGAAATATGTTGTCACCTAGGTTTCTAGAAACTCGTCATGGATTTTGTGATGAACAGTCAGGGATGGCAGAGAAGGATTGGACTGGATTGGTAACAGAAAATTAGCGGACCAAGAATATGGTGATGACAGCGTACTTATTAACAAACCACCACAAAACATGCAAGGCTTGCTTACCAGAATGCATGAAATATCACATGATAAATAGAAGAAAGGCAGAGATGATGAGAACGGAATATACAATGGAAGATGAAAAATCATTTTAAGGATAAACGATTAATTAGGTGGAATCATTTAAATATTCAAGAGCTGTGATCTCTAATTCAGGGTCTCTAGAATTGGAGTTTAATGTGTGATTGAAAAAAAGCAAATTAGACAATAGCTAGATTAAGTAAAATTTGGAAATCAAATCACCTTAAATCATCTATAAGAATTATGCTATATATCAGTTTAGTGAGATCGGTGTTGTTATATGGACATGAGTTGTAATGTGACAATGAAACAATATTCAATAGATTTTGTTGATTTGAGGACAAAGCCCTAAAAAGAATATTAGTTGCTAAATGGCAGGACAGGATTAGAAATGAAACAATTCTTCTTCACTCAAGGGTTTAACTAATAATAATAATAATAATGATATTATTATTATTATTATTATTATTATTATTATTATTATTATTATTATTATTATTATTATTATTATTATTATTAGCCAAGCTACAACCCTAGTAGGAAAAGCAAGATGCTCTAAGCTCAAGGGCTCCAACGGGGAAAAATATCCTAGTAAGGAAAGGAAATAAGGAAATGAATAAACGATGAAAAAATATCATCAATAAATTATTTTAAAAACCGTAACAACATCAAAACAGATATGTCATATATAAACTATAAAAAGACTTATGTCAGCCTGTTCAACATAAAAACATTTGCTGCAAGTTTGAACTTTTGAAGTTCTACTGATTCAACTACCCGATTAGGAAGATCATTCCACAACTTGGTCACAGCTGGAATAAAACTTCTAGAATACTGTGTAGTATTGAGCCTTATGATGGAGAAGGCCTGACTATTAGAATTAACTGCAATACTTGAAACAATGTAGAATAAAAGAATTAAAACAATTCTTCAAAATAGATTGATGACCCAAAATCTTAAAAGACTCTCTCAAAAATCCAATTTTTTTTGTGCAATTGAATAAGACACAGACCTAATGTGGTTCTCAAAAGTGAATTTCCTGTGCTGAGATCCGGATGTTGAGGAGCCTATATTCTTGACCTACTTACAATCATACTTTTAGTTTTGTTAGGATTCAACTCCATACCACATAATTTGCACCATGCACTAATTTCAGCTAGATCTCTATTAAGGGATTCAGCAGTCCCAGATCTACATTTAGGAGATGGAATTGATGCAAAGGCCAAACCACATGTAATGTGTATATAGTATGAAAAGTAATGGGCCAAGAACACTACCCTGAGGAACACCAGATATCACATTCTTATACTCACTAGGGTGCCCATCAACAACAACTCTTTGTGATCTATTACTTAAGATTATGCTCTCTCTCTCTCTCTCTCTCTCTCTCTCTCTCTCTCTCTCTCTCTCTCTCTCTCTCTCTCTCTCTCTCTCTGGTTTGTTTACAATTGTAATGTCACTGTCGATACTGATCGTAATTTTGTTAGATTGTTGTAATAACTAAATAGAAATAAATAAGAAAAGAAATTTAGGATGTTAACAAGACAATTCAAAGAGTAAAGTAAAACACAAAGTAATAAAGTAAAAGAGGCAAGGTAAATACTAAGGGGGATGGGTATCGGAAATGGGAAGGTGTATACAAAGGTGAGGTATGAAATTCCTATTTAATATGTGGATTCTTCACCCGCTGAGTAAAATATATCGGTAGACTAACCTGTCTTTTAGATAACTCTTTAACGAGATCAATTTATCATGCATTATGAATTTATTATTGGTCAAAGT
>NC_090743.1:75749612-75759612 GCF_036898095.1 Palaemon carinicauda | reverse complement strand
TTTCCTGGCTTGAAAGTGCCCCAGCCTTCAAACTAGTTAAGGCCTCTCATACTTTTGGCTTTGTTTCACATGAACTGTGATGATGTTCACTGAGATGATTCAACACCTTGTAATCATTTTCTTCTGTTGCAGTATGCAGGCGTCCTTTATAAGCTCTTCACATCATACCTCCAATAAATTTTGGACCCATCAGCATTTGTTCTATGCTTCTCGTATGTGTAATTTAAATCGTCTACGAGTTTTTGTCCTTCACGGGTACTTAGAATGGTACGAGGCATGGTTAAAGACTGACTTTATTCTAAATAAAAATAACAAAAAACTTAGTTAATAAAGCGTTTCTTTATTTGGAAGTTTGTTTTTGTAAATAATTAGTCTATTTCCTTAATTATAGAACTACCTTATTTAGTAAATAAATGGCCTCTTGGCTTATTTACCCGAATAGGTATGGTCAGTTGGGAAGAATATTTTTAGGAATCAACAATACTGGGAATCAACTTACCGGGAATCAAAATACCGGGAATCAAATAACCGGAATAAAAAAACCGGGAATCAACTTACCGGTCACCATATATATATATATATATATATATATATATATATATATATATATATATATATATATATATATATATATATATATATATGTGTGTGTGTGTGTGTGTGTGTGTGTGTGTGTGTGTAAATATCACCCACGAACGGCATTTAATATCGTTATGGTAACAGCTTCTGGCCGGGTGGAGATTCGACCCCCCCCCCTCCCCCGCCCCCCACCTGTTTGACTGGAAATAATGCCTGCAACGACCAAGGCCATCTTAGTGCGCAGGTAGCCGGATGGGGAAATTTTTTTTCCCGAACAGGTTTGCATGATATTATAAGGGTAACTCCTGTATTACGGCTGCGATAAGATTTGATGGGTAACTACCTCATTAACGCTATGATCAGTAACTGCGTTCATAAAGAGCAGAAATGTTTATAGAAAGCTTAATAATTATAATAATAATAATAATAATAATAATAATAATAATAATAATAATAATAATAATAATAATAATATTAATGTTAATGTTAATGTTAATATTAATATTCATAATGCATAATCAATGGTGTCATCAGCTATGGGTGCGTCTATAAAACAATGTAATTTCGACTGATCAAGAGAAATGAAAAGCTTTGAGAGGTACACAGGTGCATCATTGGCTTTGCCTAATGCAAAGAAAAGAAAACTGTGTTCGAAAAAGTGAACAGCAAGCAAAGTTTAGCCTGCTGCTGCAGTTAGTCGTCAGGAGATGGCTTCATACAGGTAGTAAGGTCAAAGATACTTGCGAGAGTTAATCGAAAAAGCGTACCTCTTGGACTGTGTGATGGTGTTTCTTT
Organism: Palaemon carinicauda; assembly: GCF_036898095.1. Classification (NCBI taxonomy): domain Eukaryota; kingdom Metazoa; phylum Arthropoda; class Malacostraca; order Decapoda; family Palaemonidae; genus Palaemon; species Palaemon carinicauda. The sequence goes on along the minus strand of NC_090743.1, from coordinate 75,758,238 downwards.
AATAAAGGCTCGAATCATCTTGTAAATTCCCATATGGTATCATCTAACGACTGTCTCGAATCTCCTGTGGCAAGTCTGTACATTATTTTTTGGTCCTGGGAGATTGCATTGTAGCATGTGATAAATGCTCCACACACTTGGATCGAATCTTGGGGATGTGATACACCTTACTTTCAACAGTTATGTTTAAGTAACGGCTAAATCTATCACTGTATTCATGAGTATCATTAACTTAATTACCACTAAAACTGTTATATGTCAAGTTATGTGACTTTTCTTGTGTCACTGTTTTAGTGCACGATCAGATATATGGCAAGAATTTTTGTTGTTCTCTCTCTCTCTCTCTCTCTCTCTCTCTCTCTCTCTCTCTCTCTCTCTCTCTCTCTCTCTCTCTCTCTCTCTCTCTCTCTCTCTCTCTCTCTATATATATATATATATCCAAATAAGCCATATATATTTTGATATATTAATGTCTGGATTCTCTTAACGACCTCGGGATCAGAGCCCCAGGCGAAATCTCACAAAGACAAGAGCTTGGCTCCGGCCGGGAATCGAACCCTGGTCGGCAAGCTTATATAGACAGTGACTAACCCATTCGGCCACGAAGGCTTCCTTCGTGACCGAATGGGTTAGTCACTGTCTATATAAGCTTGCCGACCAGGGTTCGATTCCCGGCCGGAGCCAAGCTCTTGTCTTTGTGAGATTTCGCCTGGGGCTCTGATCCCGAGGTCGTTAAGAGAATCCAGACATTAATATATCAAAATATATATGGCTTATTTGAATATGAAAAACAGGTAAAAATGTGCAAAATTTATCATATATATATATATATATATATATATGTGTGTGTGTGTGTATGTTTGTGTGTATGTGTGTACATGTAAATACAGTATGTGCATGTATAAACAAATGCATGCATATATATATATATATATATATATATATATATATATATATAGATATATATATATATATATATATATATATATATATATATATATATATATATATATATATATATATATATATATATATATATATATATATATATATTTGCGTGCACGGTTACATATGTTTTTGTATATACAGTATATGTATGTATAAAGACACTCACATGCTATGCATATATGTTTTTAAAAGCCAATATTTGCCCTTTAGCTCTTAAAACTGATTGTTACTGAAATACTTTGAATTTCAAAAGTTTGTTAGATTCCCAGGGGAACACTTGTCTGTGGCATTTCATAACCAAGAGGATTAATCTAGATTAAAACATCTATTGCTTAGCCAAATAGATATTCATTCTACATTGAAAAATTCATATATACATACTCATCATACTACATCATGAAATTGTATAACTCACTCGATATAAAAATAAGGCAATAATTCATACACATCCAACTATCGCTTGGAAGATTTATATTGTCCATTTTTTCGTTGTTAGTAACTTAGAGAATGAGAGGCATTTTTTGGCTTCTTCTTTGGGGTTATTTGACTACTCTAAGCTGCTATCTTAACGCTTTTTCAATTCATTCCTGCAAGTATCTTTGACCTTACGACCTGTATGAAGGCATCTCCTGACCCCAAGTATAGATGAGCGACGACTAACTGCAGCAGCTGGCTAAACCTTGATTGCTGTTTCCTTTTCCAGCATAGCTTTCTTTCCTTTGCATTAGGCAAAACCAATGATGCACCTGTGTACCTCTCAAAGGTCATCATTTCTCTTGGTCAGTCGAAATTACACTGTTTTATAGACGCACCCATAGCTGATGACATCATTGATTATTGATTATCAATATTAATATTAACGTTAACATTAACATTAATGTTAGTATTATTATTCATAATATTAATATTTTTATTAAGATTATTATTATTATTATCATTATTATTAGTATTATTATTATTATTATCATTATTATTATTATTAATATTATTATTATTATTATTAATATTATCATTCATATTCATATTATTATTCATAACATTATCGTTCATATTATTATTATTAATATCATTCATAAAATTATTATTATTATTATTATTATTATTATTATTATTATTATTATTATTATTATTATTATTATTATTATTATTATTATTATTATTATTATTATCATTTTGGTGTGTCCTTATCCTAGAAGAGCTGCTTACCATAGCTATGAAGAGGAAAGTAGCCACTGAACAAAAGTTAAACCCTTGAACAAAGAAGAATTGTTTGGTAATCTCAGTGTTGAAAGGTGTATAAGGACAGATGAGAATGAGGAAAGAGTAGGCCAGACTATTCGTTGAATTTATAGGCAAAGGAAAAATTAGGTATAACTAGATATAGAGATCCAATGTATCACTGTCTAGCCAGACAAAGAACCCAATAACTCTAGCGGTAGAGTAAGAAATCAACACGTAAAATTGACAGATTTTTAAAACCCTTATTCTTCAACATGCTTCAACAGGTGCAACAATGAAGGATAGATATAAAAGTAATGATGATGATTTGTTGTGGAAAGGTTGTAGGCTACTTGCACGAATCGAACTATGAAACTGGTAAGAACTGGTAAGAAAGTTTTGAAAATTAAGTTATTTCAGTAACGTTTAGTTTTCTAAGCAAATCATGAAATATATATATATATATATATATATATATATATATATATATATATATATATATATATATATATGTATGTATATATATATATATATATATATATATATATATATATATATATATATATATATATATATATGTATATATATATATATATATATATATATATATATATATATATATATATATATATATATATATATATATATATATACATATATGTATATATATCATATATATATATATATATATATATATATATATATATATATATATATATATATATATATATATATATATATATATATATATATATATATATTGTGTGTGTGTGTATGTGTGTAATCATCATTATCATCATCATTATTATTATTATTATTATTATTATTATTATTATTATTAAGCTATCTATAAACATTTCAGCTCTTTATGAATGCAGTTACTGATCCTAACTTTAATGAGCTAGTTACTCATCAAATCTTAACGCAGCCGTAATGAAGGAGTTACCCTTAAAATCTGTTTTCTGAGCACGAAGCCCCGCCCGAATATGCAAACTGTTTGGGAAAAAAATTTCGCAGCCGGATGGTGGGAGGCGGGTCGGTCAGAGCGATGACGTCACTCAGACTTAACCGTGGCTGAGTAAGCTGTGGAACTTCCATAAGAAAATAAAGGAACCATGCTTTCTGCTTTGTATTTTTCAGTCTTTTCGAAGATTTATATTTTATTCTTTTAGGATTAAGATTACAAATACATAACTTTATTTCACTCAAACAACAAAACAAATATTTGATGATGTGAATAACTGAAATTTGTCGAGCAACAGACAGTTTAAATTCATAAGATAAATAATGATATATACACAATATATATTTCAGTTATGTTCTATATCACGTTGCAAGCTTTTTCATTTTATTCAGCGCTTTTCTTGATGAACTAATATTCCTATTTAAAACACGAATTCTAAAAAAATGTACGACATCTAACAAAAAATTTAATCACTTCGTATGGTAATGGGATATCATTGCTTTAAAACACTCGCTAATTAAATCAGTCAATTTATCTGTCGCTCCTTTTCCAGGTTTTAGATATTTTTCCCCATGATGATAAAGAAACATTTTTTTCATCGTTTTTAAATGCACCAAAAATTCTTCGCTTGGTTGTATTAGTTTTCCATCTCTTGCACTTATGGCACCAATCCACGTGCCATCTCCCTTCGTCGCTGCAGTTCCAAGGAATTCATATTCATATTGTAAGACTCCATCTTTTATCTCTTTCCCTAATGCTTCTTTTTCAGTGTCAAATTCTACATATTCATCATTTTGCAAATCATTAACAAATTCCACTGGCTAACAAAACAGCATTGCCGATAGACTCAGCTCTTTTTGAATAGAAGTTTCTTCATCGACAAAAGATGCGCTTTGTTCAACAGGAAAACTGGAAAATGAGCCTGACGTCATCATATCACTATTGCAACTTTCAACGTTGCAGTTTGATCCTAACAGTTTGCTGTCTTTTCCTAGAATGTGGGCTCTGACTCGGTGCTTAAACGCGACGGGTGATGGGTGTTGATGGTATGCACCCATCTGTCTTATGCAGCCAAAAAAGTGTTCAAGACCATCTTGATTTAACCTATAAGTGAGAATATATGATGTATCAAATTTAGCTTTGACCATTTTCAGCAGCTTCATTAGAGAATTGCACGATATAATTAAGCCTTCTTGGAGAGGATAGAGCCTATTGCTTTAAATTACTTTCATTTCTTTAGATACTCGAATCATATCTTGCAACGTTTTATTTTGTAGGTCCAGATTCATCCATAGGCATTTCTTGATGGCTTCCTATCACGAGGTACTCGAGAATTGAATAAATCGAACCAGGTATCTACAAGATATATAAACTGAGTTGTGGTTTCCCAAAGCTTATCTTCAAGCAGACCTTTGTTACCGAAGTACTGGAGGCATTTATATATTGTTTCAGACAGTAATTGCACCGCTAGTTTAACATTCATGCGTTGCATACCCATAACATTGATGTGCTTTTCAGAGAGTTTATGTGCTGTCCGTAGATCACTTTTGTTTTTCATAGTTAACTCTCTGACTGAACCACAAAGAGCAAACCTATCTCCAGACAATACAAATCCATGATCAGGAAAATTTTCCGAATGAGTTTTATTAGGTGCGGTGCATCGGCAAACACATGTATTTCTCTGTTCTCAACTACCGGGTTAACAAATGCAGAATTGTCTATATCAATGCCTAAGGAATTCCACAAACTGATATTTGTTGATCCTAAGTCACTAACCATGGCTACTACAGGAAACCCAGCTTTCTCAACCCGAATAATCAATTTAAAAAGGAGATCTTTTTTCATGTTAGTGTCGAAATTATAATAAATAATTTGTTTCCAGGAAGTCGTAAGTCCTCTGATCATTGCGCATTGTACTTTGGATTTAGGATCATACAAAGTGTCTGCGCCTTTATCGTAACTCGAAATTTGTGCAACACTGCACTCGTCAAATGAAATTACACACAGACGCTCGTGTTCCAGCATTGACTCTGATTTTATTTTTAATAAGTGGATTACCGATTCCAAAATGCCAGGTTCTACAGCTATCTTACTTGACCAGCGATAGAAAGTTGATAAAGAAGGAAAAGGTAATTTCCACTCTTCTCTTAAAAACTTATAAGGTTTTGGACTCAAACTGCGTAATGTTAAGACTTTGCTGATATCATCGACTTCCCAAGTTTTAATATTACTTCCAGTGACAAGACATGCTACTTGTTTGGGTGAAAAGTATTTTTTTAAATTAGCTTTTACTACAGCAATTGCTGATGCGTACATCTCATTAAACTTAACGTACAATGCTGTTTTCTCTTTTACCCAGTTTTCCTTTTCTTTTTCCCACTTGACCTTATTATCCAACCATTTAGCTTTTTCATTTTCCCATTTAGCCCTTTCAGTAGCAAAACAGCTTTCTTTAACTTCCCAGTGCTCTTTTTCACATTTCCACTTTACCTCATATTCTTTCCACTTCCGTTTGATATCATCTCTCTCCTCCAGTTCTCAATTATACGTTGCAAATCTTCAATCGTGGGCACCGATTTGACTTTTTGTTCAAAAATCTTCCCTGTTTCGTCGTGCTCTTGACTAAGGATTTCATCTACAAGTCGTTTTTGTCCTCTTTTTTCGGCTCTTACCATCCTGGACGTATCTGATTAAAATTGAAATTGAATTATTAAAAAAATGGACTTGTTTAGAGAACAATGCGATTAGAATTTTCTGATATTATTGAATATGTAAAAATCTGAACTAAAATTTATGAATGGTACTTTTTCACAGCGAAATGGAATAAAAAAAAGAAATTTTTAACTATATATGAAGAAAATAACTGATTCCGCGATTTCCAGATTACAGATGAATAATAAAGAGGATATACAATAATTATAATCTATGTAAGTTGATTATAGCGTCATTTATATCTTAATGTTTAACCAACAATACACGATACTGGTTTCTTACCTTGTGATGCATGTCAATGTCCAGTTGTAGGTAAATGCATCGTCGGTACAGATCCTTTCTTTATTCTGATGAGAGATCGAGGCACTGGTTGATTCAGCAATTCATACATCAAATTCCTTTCAAATGCATCAGCTTCAAAGCATTTACTACATATCTGAGCGTTATCCCCATTAATAAGATCTTCTCGTTTGCACAGCTGAATCCATGTTTTCCTTGTAATGATGTCCTTAGGGAATTTATGAAAAGTGAGATCCTTACTTTTTCCTCTATATGAGAAGCATCCGAAAACTGCACAATTACTGTGCATTTTGTTATATATAAAACAGCTTTGATCAGCAAGGCGGAAGTGTACACCACGTTTGCTTGTAAACAACTGTCCGGTCAAGGGGTGATCGACCTTTGGTATGCTGGGATGGAAATAGTCTAAAGACCTTGGCCGCACCTATAGGTCCTGCCTACGTCACAGTCTATACCTGAGAAGACCTCCTTAAACTATAGACCTTGGCAAAGACCATACCAACTGAGCTATCAAGAGAGATAAAAAGTTTATGACAAATCCCCGTACATATTCCTGTCGAATTCAGGAATCTGTTCATAGACTTGAAATAAACCCATATCCACCATGATGGCTGAATCGTGAGTTTGCAACACGTGGTTATTTTGAATGAATATATATCACAAGCACAAGTGATTTCAATCAATGTAAATATCACCCACGAATGGCATTTAACACCGAATTCTATCTTGGGGGTTCGAATCACCACCCGGCTAGAAGCTGATACCATAAAATGAATTCCAAGTGGATATATATATCCAAGATAGAATTCGGTATTAAATGCCGTTTGTGGGTGATATTTGCAATGATTGAAATCACGTGTGCTTGTGATATATATTCATATATATATATATATATATATATATATATATATATATATATATATATATATGAATATATATATATATATATATATATATATATATATATATATATATATATATATATATATATATATATATATATATATATATGTGTGTGTGTGTGTGTGTGTATATATACATATATATGTATATATATATATATATATATATATATATATATATATATATATATATATATATATATATATATATATATATATATATATATATATATATATAAAATCACGCACACACACACACACACACACATATATATATATATATATATATATATATATATATATATATATAAATACCCTTTCTTAGTGGGGGCACCTTAACGAGGTGAAAGGATTTGCACATGGCCGTGATCAGCTAAGCTATACTATTCAGGGCCGCCCATACAAGCTTGATTTGCTGTTAGTGATCAGACCAAAATCTCCCACATCACCAATACGCTGTGGCCAGCGGGGTGATGAAACCTGGCTTAAACCCAGACATGAATAACACAACCCCGTCTCGGGCCCCAGTCCCCAGCTGCAGTGACATCCCACTACAAAGTTTGCTAAAATCTCTGGACTAGAACAGGCTGCCTTTGGAGGGGGAACCTTGCAAAATACGTCAGGACCCTTTCTCGGGAAGATCTCTCCGTGATGCTAAAAGAGCTAAAAGAAATAAATTAGGATATAATAGGCTGACAAAGATATGAATTCAGGAAGTGGCTATGGTGTGAGAATTGCTCATAGAATTATTAATGATATCTCTATGGGGGAAAAGACGAAGCATATACCCATCTAAAAAGAGAAATTGATCTGTTATAACAACAGATGATGAAAGACAACGTTGGATGAAATACTTTAGTGAGGTTATGAATAGGAGATATGAAGGGAATAATTTGATTGGTATACCTAAAGCTGATGAAGACTTTGATGTGCCCATGAAGGAATTCAGTGTGTTTGAAGTTGAAACTATCCTCAAAACACTAAAGAGAATGAAAGCCCCTCTGGATACGATGAAATAACTGCCGAGATGATACTGGCCGAAAATGAAGTGACTTCGAGAGTAATTAGAAAATTATTTCGTAGAATGTGCCATGAAGAGGCAAACTCTGATGAATGGGAGTTAGGAGTTTTGGTGAAAATGGCAAAAAGAGGAGACCTGACTGGTTGCAATAATTACAGAGGTATAACACGTACGTCAGTTGTTATGAAAATATATAGTTTGCTTATTCTAAAGTTATTAGAGAGGAAGATTGATGAAAAGCTGTGAGGTGAACAAGCAGGATCTAGAAAAGGTAGAAGTTGTACAGATCAAATTTTCATTTTAATACGTAGTACAGTAACGTGTAGAATGTAGAAATCCCCTTTTAATGGCATTTGGGGACTATGAAAAAGCCTTTGGTAGTGTGCAACGGCCAATTTTGTGGAGAGTCCTGCGTTTTTATAGAGTTGTTCTTGAATATATAAATTTGATTAAGTCTGTTCATGAGCATTATAAGTTCAAACTTAATGTTAATGGAGTCTTATCGAATGAATTTCCAGTGAACAGCAGATTACTCCAAGGGAATGTGTAGTCATCTATGTT
>NC_090743.1:75737112-75744612 GCF_036898095.1 Palaemon carinicauda | reverse complement strand
AGAAGGAAGAATGTATGTCTGCCAGTGAAAAGACTCTAGCCAAAGTGGCCACTCTGAAATCAAATTTGCCCATCAACAAAACTTACTGGTAGATTAGTGATCCAGAATTGGAGGAAATAAAAGTATGCGATAACATGATTTAGATCCGTAAATTTCTTCTTGAGACGGTGGCAAAAGAAAAGATGAGCCTGAGATGTTTATGAGTGTGTGGGTGGGTGTGTCAAAAAATTATGGATGTGGTGGCCGGAGGCCAAATAAATAGGCCGATCATGACAGGGATATCATCGTTCGACGTACCAACACTGAGGAAATCTTATGCTGCTGGTCGCAGGTCGATTGCTGGAACGTGGCACGTGCTATATAGGTCACGCTAAATGAGCTGTGATGGATAATCTTTTGTCAGCCCTAAGGAAGAGATGAGAAGAGCCATCGGTTCCAAAATCTTGCACAACACTTAAAAACACGTTGAACCTTTATCCTCTGGGATCGCCATTTCCGACGGTTGAATACAACAACCACATGTGACCTTGAACTTAAATAAATTTCAAATTTACCTTTCGACGTCAGAAAGTAAAAGATTCTATTCGATTTGGCAAGAGGAACAGGATGGAGCAAACCTCATTCCCGTGTCTCGATTAGTGTAGGTGCAATCAGAAATGACTATGCGCCCAAATTTGAACCTTGACCTGACCTCAGAGGTCGCCGATTGACGCAGGACCTTGTATACCAATCGCTTTGTATCGTGACGTCATGACACGCTCGTTTTTATCCCAAACCCTTAGCTCTGTTAGGAGCCCAACGCGAGAGGGGCTCGTATCAAAGCCCCATTGCCGTCCGTGTTGGCAAAGAAGTTAAGGCAGGTAATATGTCTGCAAATCTATTAAAAAAATGTATTTACGCCCCATGTACGGCTTCATGATGGTTGAAATGTGTAGTGTTGACACTTGCTTTATTGCAAATAAGGAAATGTGACATTGGAAGGCAAAAGAAAGATTTATTTTATTGATATTTCAAAGACTGTATTGTAATCCCTTTTATTCGGTTTTAAATGTGTTTGTCAGCCTCTAATAGAATATTATTACTGTTGTTTAAATGTAATAAAAAAAAAAATAAATGAATGTATAAACAAAGAAATGAAGGGGAGGAATAGAGCAGTATCACAATATGGCAAAGATCACAGGTCATGCGAGATGGATGTGGCACTGATTCTGTTAAATCCTCAATTTTGGCTCCAAGGCAAATGCATCCAAGTAATTCCGGCCTCTAGAAAAGAGAAAAGAGAGAAGTTTCTTGATCCATTTTTACTTATGTCCTTTTCATCTACCATATTTTCCTAAACTGCCAAAGTAACAACAACAACAATAAAAAAAAGTCCTATAAAAAGGCACTCAGAACGCTTGTGACATTGTTTCCTTTTTTATTTTATGTGCCATAATTTGCGGTCATTATTACCGATCACTAGTAAGGTTATAAGAAAGAAAGGTTCGATTGGCTAGTATATAGTTAGTATATGAAAGATCTAATTCAAAATTGTTACTGTTCTTAAAATATTTTGTTTTGATTTCCTGTTGCATCTCTTACAGATTCCTTGTTTCCTTTCTTCACTGGGCTATTTTTCTTTGTTGGAGCCCTTGGGCTTATGTCATCTTGCTTTTACAACTAGGTTTATAGCTTAGCTTTTAATAATAATAATCATAATCATAATAACTAGCTGCAACTCGGGATGGATATTGTTTATGAGATCGGCATTGTCCCTCGTTGATGTCGCTCACTATCACGTAGTTCACTGTATTGTTGCTTGCTACATTCAACAGCATATCTATGAAGGCTACATGATAGCTGTGTCTTTTCAATTATAGATATTGCCATGGAATCTGGCAGGAACAGAGAAACTATGTTTCCCATTAGTCCCCGAAATTTTCATTTGTTTCATTTGGATATGTGAATTATTCTAGGTACAATTTACTCCACCGCCCAAAAAAAAAAAAAAAAAAAAAAAAAAAAAAAAAAAAAAAAAAACGTTTATTGTGGCTTTTCTATGGTATATATCAACATGAAAATTGGTATGGACAAAGTGAATATCCATCCCATAAATCCTTGAATATTTCATTTAGATATGTGAAGTATTCTACAAGAAATTTACGGTGCCCTTGAAAATCGGCCTCCCGTGGATATCGAAGAAGGGCTACTGTGATTTTTCTATGGCAAGTATCAATACAAAAATTGGTAAGGACGTAGTTCACAAAAATGCATAAAACCCTGAGAGAATCATTTGGACATCTGATAAACTCTAGGAGTAGTTCGTGGCTCCTAACTGATTCTCTCTTATTTCTCCTTCTCTTTGAAGTTTTTATTGTTTAAAGATGAAAGATCTAATTTAATGTTGCTGTTATTCTTAAAAGATTTTAATTTGTTTGTTTCTTACATATCTTTAAGTTTATCTATTTCTTTGTTTCCTTTCCTCAACGGGTTATTTTTCCCTGTTGGAGCCCTTGGGCTCATAGCATCACACTTTTCCAATTAGGGTTATAGCTTAGATTGTAGAAATAATAATAATAATAATAATAATAATAATAATAATAATAATAATAATAATAATAATAATAATAATAATAATAATAGTGTAATGTCAATGGTGTGAAAATGCCACTGGTAAAAATATGATAACATGGAAAGAGAAGATACCATGTCCATGATTGCACTGTTATTTAAACCTGTTTTGTTATGAATGAACATCCTAATCAAATATTAATTTTATTTTTCATTTACAGCCGTTGTGATTCTATGGCCCCAGATAACAATTCACCAAAAGTCTCTAGGTCTTACTGAATATCAGACTGGCACCATAGAAGCGGTTATTTCTGCTTCGAACATCATCTTCCCAATCCTTGGTGGCTGCGTTGGGGATAAAGTTGGTAACTACAAGGTAACATTAGGCAATGAAGTTTCCTGAGCCATTAAATAATGATTACCTTTAAAATTCATCAATTCATGAATGGTTAAATATGAAGATAATGGTGTACTGAATTTATACGAGATTACAGAGATGATAATAAGATTATTCTAAGTGAAGGAGTCTTGGTAAGGAAACTTTAATGAAAAGTTAATAAAAATCATAAAATTTGAATTAATTCAAATATGACTCACAATACAAAAACCCTAATAATGAAGGCAAAAAAAGAAGTCACTTTCAATGGTAGAATCGCTACTTTCTATCTAAAATGTTTTTAACACTTTTGCTGTTTCTTTTTAGAATCATTCACTTTTCTGATATCATTTGGAGATATGAACTACTACATTCATTTCGACATTTCTATTTGCAGATACTGATGGCAATTTTCTCCTTAATATCAGGAGCTCTTGCATATTCTTTCACATGGATTCCATCAGCTGTAATTGAGATTCCTGCTTCCAACACGAGTGGAACATTACCAAACTCTTCCTTTGAAGCCAACAGTTCTGCATCCAACAGTGTGATAAAAATAACCGATGAGGATCAACTAGAAATTACATTTTGGATATACCTTTGTGTTCGACTTCCCTATGCGTAAGGATCTTCTCCATTGGATTTCTATTCCCACCAAATTCTCACATATTTCAAATAAAATTAAACTCATATTATTTGATATTGCATAGAGGGATAATATTTGTTACATCAAATTTATTCTAAAAGAATTTACAAGTATTGAAGAAATAATCCTTATAAAAGAGAATAGTTCCAATAATTTTTCAGTAAATAAAGACCACCTACGTATCATGATTTTACCCATAGGATATTCTACGCAGTAACATACATCTACTTTGATGCTGCTGTGATGGCCAATACTCAAATCGCAGACGTCAACTATGGCTACCAAAGAGCTTGGGGAACAATGGGTGCCCTCGTTAGCTCCTACATAGGTGGGGTCATTGTGGGAAAGACTGGTAGCTTTACGTAAGTAGAAAAGCTTACATGTCCGATTTTTTATGATGTTTAATTCTTGACTAATACTCTGATAATACACTTCCAAAGCTAGTTTAGTAAAACTAAAGTGAAATTTTCTATTTGTGTTACAGGGAGATATTCTACATATCAGCAGCACTACAAACAGTTTCGGCGATTCTAATGCTTAAAGTTAACATTAACTTCAAGATATCTGCCATCTCACTTACTACAAACTTCTTCCAGCAGTTATTCAGACCAGAACCTATTCTCCTGATTGGGGTTTTATTTTTTGCAGGTTCGTAAATACTGTATTTGACTACTAAATTTAGTTCTGAATTATGACACAAATGAGACTTATCAACGATTCATATAATGTTGGCTGGGGTGCCCAGTCCAAACTGGTATGCATTAATGGTTCTTCTTTGATGAGGACCGGTTTTTAAATACTCTTCCTGTGCTAAAGGACCAGTATAGATTACAAAGGTTATGGGCAAATCTTTGCCCCTTCAGGCACTATCTAACATCAGTAAAAATACATTTTCACTGTAGACACTTTCTTCCAGCATGCTGGTATTTTTACCGGATAAACAAGTATTTGTGATCCCCTTATATTATCATCATTATTACTCGCTAAGCTACAACCCTAGTTGAAAAAGCAGGATGCCATAAGCTCAAGGGCTACAACAGGGAATACATCCCAGTGAGGAAAGGAAATATGAAAACATATAGAATAGTGTGACTGAGTGTATCCTCAAGCAATAGATCTCTAACCAAAGACAGTTCGAGACCATAGTACAGAGGCTAAGGCACTACCTAAGACTAGAGAAAAATGGTTCGCTTTTGTAGTGTACTTCTCCTTGAAGAGATGTTTACCATAGCTAAAGGGTCTCTTCTACCCTTACCAAGAGGAAAGTACCCACTGAACAATTACAGTGCCTTAGTTAACCTTTTGAGTGAAGAAGAATTTTTCCGTTATCTTGGTGTTGTAAGAGGTTTGAGGAACGGGAAGAACGTGTAAAGAATATGTCGGACAATTTGGTGCATGAGTAGGTAAAATAACAATGAGCCGTGACCAGAGAGGGATCCAATGTAGTAGTATCTGGAGAGGACCCAATAACTTTCTGGATGATACCTTGACCATGCTACTGCCTAGAAATAACTAGTCATATTCAAAAGAACATAAAATAACATACCGAAATGAATACCGGATAATCAAGTACAGGTGATACCCTTTAGACCTACGATAAACTAATAAACAAAACAATATAAAGTAACAAAAATTGGTCAAAATGGTAGGATTATGTTTTTTTGCTGAACTTTACTTAGTTTGCAACACAAGTTTTTGTACGAAAGCCAGCTTCAAGATGGAGGCTAAAATTTTCGTAACCAGGATAACATCAGTATTCAAATTAGATTTCTTAAAAATCCACCAAGCAGTCTTTGATGAATTATATTTCAATACCAAATACATGCTACTTGTTTGCTCTACGTCATTATCTATACTCTGAAATATCACAATCTCTGGCAGCTTAGTCTCAAAAGTCTTTTCTGATACGAAGTATGATACATGTTGATAATTGAAATTTGAATTGATTCCATAATTCTCCCTTAATGATTTTAGGAGGAGAGAAATGCAATTTACAGAATACGTCACTACTGAAGCTCTTTCAAAAGTCTTAGAAATCTAGAACATATGAGATATTTGAAGAGCTACACGTTCTTCTTGCTCATGTAACTTTGTAAAGGGTTATTTCTGGATGCAGATGCAAGAAAATATGTTTAAGCTGCAGAAAAGATTTGATGTGCAGTATATATATAAATATATATATATATATATATATATATATATATATATATATATATATATATATATATATATGCATATATATAAATATATATATATATATACACACATTATATATATGTATATATATATATACATATATATATATATATATATATATATATATATATATATATATATATATATATATATATATATATATATATATATATATATATACATATATATATATATATATATATATATATATATATATATATATATATATATATATATATAAATATACACGCTTACAAAGCTAGCCTAGTGTAGAGTAAATATAGTAGTTTATTAATTATTTTATTTATGTTTTACTTGTGCAATGAAGCGATAACACTCTCAAATAAATTACGTAAGACTTCGCAACAAAAATACGTGAAATAAAAAGTTGATTCTCAATAATTACATAAATTTACATATACTGACTTGAATGAAGAGAGAACTAATTTTACGGGCTGTAAGATGAGTTCCTCTCGTGTAGATTCAAATTTATTGTGCAAATTACGTAAGACTTTCATTGTTAATTTCATTGTAATCTTCATTCAAGTCAGTAAATGTAAATTTGCGTTGTTTTTGAGAATTAACTTTTTATTTCACGTTATGAAGCCTTAAGTAATTTTTTAAAGAGTGTTACGTGACCATACGAGATAGGAACAAGAGCTTATGTAATGCTCTTTTTTATTTTTATGAGATATTGCGTTATGTTTGTTTGAGAGAAAATGCGCAATTCTTATTTTGTGCCATGTGCTTCGGAAAATTTCCAAAAAACCTAGTGATAAATGTTCTTTTTTTTTTATTTCGGCAACAAAAGTTTGGCGGGGCTAGCTTAGAGAGAGAGTTTTTTCGCGTTGCGCGAGTACATGTTCGGGAGTGCAATACTTGGTAACTGATGCCCTTAGGCCAACACCTCATGCTTCCAGATCTCACTTAGACCTTGAAAATTCTGGAAGTAGCTAAGTTTCATATAAAGGTGACCCCAGGGTTGCATAGATCAGATAAAGAATCCCAGCTTTAAGTCGTAGCCATCTCTCCCCACCTCTCTCATATGTAGCCCAGTGTATTGTTTTAACCCTGGATAGGTACGGTGGGTCGTTTGCGACCCCGAGCGTCAAAAAAAAACAGGTTTTTCTCACGTGACTCACCCCCGTGACTGAATTTGTGGGTGATCGACCTGCAGGAGGTGTCTCCCCTACACGCTCTAGTAGTGTCCAGATGTGCATTGCTGTAGCTGTACTCCTTCCCCGATTTCTGAGACGCGTCGGGGTCGTTCGCGTCCGAGTTTACCCTTCTAGGGTAGTTTGCATAATTATCAAAGTTATTACGTATTATGAAATTGTCGTAGAATGGTGCAACTTGTATAGGTTATCAGTTGTGGAAAGTCTTGGTGGATTGTTTGGCTACCATGTGCATGTTTTTTTTTTTAGTTAAAATGTCGTTCATCACCACGAGGACCATTTTACCGCGAGTGCCCCTTTTTCATTTTTTTTCATTTTTTTGCCAAGTCATTTTTCCGTAAGATATTGCCAAATAGTGTCGTAAAACTTTTGCTTGTTTAGTGTTGGAAAGTGTGTCTAGATGATCTGGCTACCCATGCATGACTTTGTTTTTGTCAGATACGACGTAGTTATTGGTATATTGGGTATTTAACTGCGGTTACCAATTTCTGTTTTTTTTTCAATATTTGTAAAAATTACTACGTAGTAAGGAATTGCCGTATATTATTCATTTTTTT
>NC_090743.1:75724612-75732112 GCF_036898095.1 Palaemon carinicauda | reverse complement strand
TGGAAGAGGCAACTTTCCTCGGATCATGACTTGCGGGTGTACTGTTTGGATCCGCTCTGCGAATAAAATATGTGAGTTTCGCCCTTAGTTGTTTCAGAGATAAATTTGAACCCGAGGTTTCTCCTCTGAACAGCTGTCCTCCCTTAAAGTCTGAAGTTCTATGAAGATGGACCTTTAGGCACTCCACTGGACATAGAGATGCATCTTCCTTCAGAGGGCAGATTCTCTAACGACCCTACCTGTTGGTGGGTAGCTCGTTCTTGATAAGAAACGTTGGGTCTGGAAGGAGATTCAGTTCTCCCTCCAAGAATTGGACGTGGCATTCCTCTCTAGAGAGAGCCACTATTTCACTAACTCTGGCCCCCAAAGCGAGTGCAAACAGAAATATGACTATTTGAGTCAAATCCTTCTAAGCGCACTCCTCATTGTTCATTATTTAGGCAAAATGAAGAATCTTATCTAGTGACCATGAAATGGGTCTTGGAGGCGCTGAAGGACCAAGCTTAACACGGGCCTTCGGAATTCATTAAGAACGTTGTTAGAAAGGTCAACCTGAAAGGCATAAAGAATTGGTCTTGTCAAGGCAGACTTGCACATTGATTTTGTGTTGGCTGCTAAACCCTGCTCATGAAGGTGAATGAAGAATGATAAACAGAAATCTGTTGAGATTTCTTTTGGTTTCTTCGCCTTGACAAAGGACACCCGCTTCTTCCATGATGCCTCATATTGTCTTCTGGTTTCCTCCAAAATGTCTATACTGTCTCTTGATACCCCGAATCTTTTTCTCATCGCTAAGGAGAGAAAATTATGAGATGCAGGTTCCGGGTTTTCTGTGATGAAGCGAAGACAGTCGACTTCTGTACTCGCTGAGACAGGGTTGGATCCGGTAGCGGTACAAACTTCAGTCATAGTTCCAATGCCAGAGGGAACCACACGCTGTTTGGCCACTTGTGGGCCACTATTGCCACTTTCCCTTTGAAGGATCTCAGTTTGTCGAGGACCTTCAAAAGGAGGTTGTGTGGAGGGAACAAGTAAATCCTGGACCATCTGTTCCAGTCTAGGGACATAGCATCCACTGCCTCCACTAGCGGATCCTCGTATGGAGACACATAACGATGTATTTTCTTGTTGTCTTTCGTCGCAAAGAGGTCTATCTGCAGTTCCGGGACTTGACTCAAGATGAAGGAGAACGATCCTGCGTCTAGGGACCATTCTGACTCTATTGGTGTAAACCTGGATAGAGCGTCCGCTGTCACGTTGCGGAACCCTTGAATGTGAACTGCTGACAGGTGCCATTTCTTTCTTTGCGCCAAACGGAATATGGCCAACATCACTTGGTTGATTTGAGGTAACCTCGACCCTTGTCGATTCAGGCATCTCACTATCACCTCGCTGTCTAGAACCAATCTTATGAGGGTCGAGTGGCGAGGAGATACTTTCTTTAGTGTCAAAAGTACTGCCATGGCTTCTAGAAAGTTAATGTGAAATGACTTGAAAAGATTGGACCAAGCTCCTTGGACTCTCTTCTGGTGAGAGTGGCCTCCCCAGCCTTCCTTTGAAGCGTCTGTGTGGATAATAACTGAAAGAGGGAGGAGGTTGAAGAAGTATTGATTTCTTCAGTTGCTTGGCTTTGGACCACGGTTTGAGAAGCGTTCGCAGTCGAGTCGGTAGTGGTCTCATTAGATCTCTTCGTGCGTTTGATGCGTATTTTCTCCAGACTTCTGTTGCATCCTTTAGCTGTGCTCTTAGCACTGGATCTGTTATCGAAGCAAACTGTAGAGAGACCAGCACTCTCCCCTGTTCGCGTCTTAATATCCGTTTGGATTTTAGTAGTCTCTTGACAGATCCTGCAATTTCTTTCCTCTTCTTCCCAGTAATGGAAAGTCGATGTGACTCCAAATTCCAGTGGATTCCTAACCACTGAAATTTTTGAGCTGGAGATAATCGAGACTTTTTTATGTTGATCTTGAATCCCCGATGTTCCAGGAACTGGATCACTATCTTGGAGGCTTGCATGCATTCTGTCCTGGATGCTGTCCACACCAGCCAGTCGTCCAAGTAGGCCACTACTTGGATCCTCTTTGGGCGTAATTGATGGACGGCTGCATTCGCAAGCTTCGTGAGAATCCTTGGGGCTATGTTTAGCCTGAATGGCATGGCTCTGAAGGCGTAAAGTCTTCTTTGTAACTTGAAACCTAGGTAGGAGGAAAGGTGACGATTAATTGGAACGTGCCAATAAGCGTCAGACAAGTCTATAGAGACGGTATATGCCCTTTTTGGCTGTAGGGTCCTTATGTGTTGAAGTGTGAGCATCCTGAACTTATAGTTCACTATGAAGTTGTTGAGTGGTGACAAGTCCAGAATGACTCTGAATTTTTCTGAGTCGTTTTTTGGAACACAAAACAGCCCTCCTTGGAACTTGATGGACTTAACTTTTCGGATTACTCTTTTCTCTAAGAGTTCTCGGACATAGTCTTCCAGAACGGGAGTAGAGTGTTGGAAGAACTGAGGAAATTGAGGTGGAGGACTGCTCCAGCTCCAACGTAGTCCATTCTTTACTAGGCTGTGGGCACAGGGATCGAAGGTCCACCGATCCCTAAATAGATGTAGTCTCCCTCCTACTGGAAGCATCTTACTTCTGCTGTTGTGGACCTGAGGCCTTTCCTCCTTGACCGCGTCCTCCCCTGAATCCCCTTCCCCTTGAGGGTCGTCTAGAAGAACCTTTGGCTATTCCTCTAGCTTTTGAGCGAAAGGAAGAAGTCTGCCTTTCAAAAGCTGGGTTAAAAACCGGCGACTGTGTCGCCACTTGTTGAGGTACGAACTGGTACGTGGTTGGAGGTTGTGCCACTATCTGAGGCACAGCGGTCGCAGAAAGTTGCTGTTGTTGCTGTCGGTAGGGCTTAGCCAGCCGAGAGGATAGCCTAGGCCTTTTTGTCTTCTTCTTGGGTAGGGGACTCTCATCCAGAGAAGACTTTCTCTTAAGATTTAAGCCCCACTTTTGGAGAAGGTTCCTATTCTCCGTGGCGGCCTTGTCTACTACCTCTTTAACCACTTCGTAGGGAAAGAGGTCTTTACCCCAGATACAACAGGAGATCAGCTTCCTCGGTTCGTGCCTCAACGCAGCCGAGGCGAACTTGAACTCTCTACAGGCTCTCCTAGCTTTAATAAAGCTATAGAGATCCTTCGTAACTGTGGCCAGATGGGTTCTGGCCACTACCATGAACATTTCCTGGTTCTTGGGGTCACTTGCCATCGTTTCTAACGTCGTTTGCAACGACATCGATGCCGCAAGTCTTTCTTTCGTCTCTTGCTCTCTGCGCAAGAGAAACTCTGACAGCTTTGGAAGTTCCTCACCAAACTGACGTTCGGCAATATCAACTTCCAGCTTCCCGACTGAGAAGGTAAGGTGATGTCCTTCCAGTCTTTTTGGTCCAAAAGGAAGGTCAGGGATAACGGCTTGCATTCCTCCAAGGAGGGGCATGGTTTCCCTGCCTCCACCGCCTTCAAGGCTGCCTTATACCCCTTTTCCATGAAGGGAAAGGCTTTGGTTGGAGAGGCCACAAAGGAAGGAAGCTTCTTACTCAAGGCTGGCACCTTCGAGTTCGTGAAGCCCCTCTCTTTCATCGAGCTCGCTAGTAATGCCTGTGCTTTACTATGGTCAAGAACTATGACCTCCTTCGGCTCCGTCTCCTCCTTTGAGGCTGGCTCCTTCCTAAGACAGACATAGCAGTCCGGGTAAGTGTCTTTGTTAGGCCAAAATTCCACATCTTCCAGGGGAATTGAGCCCAGCTTCTCCGATATAACAATCTTTCCGGTTGTCATTGGCATGTGTTCGGCATACCTCCAAGGATTGGTATCCGAGCACAAAGGAAGATCCATCACGTTAAGTCGCTTCCGGGCCCCACGTGATGCTGCAAGTCTATGTATCTCCAGTTTCATCACAGCTTCCTTTTCATCATTCTTCTTTTGTATTTGTTGAATCATCTCAACAATAGAAGAAAGAGTCCTTCCCAGATCACCTGGGATAGCAGACGATGTAAAGGGAACAGGTTCTGGGGCCGGAACCGATGTAACCGACACCTCGTCGATTTCTTCCTCTTCTATTTCTGGAGCCTGGGTCAGCTCCTCCTCCTGACCTTCTCCCAGAAGGTCCTTCTCTGTATAATCCGACACTTCTGACATCCTATCGTCCAATTGGATGTCTTGAGGGGCGGCCGAGACTTCAGAATCTACCGGATTCTGGACAGTTGGTATCTCCTCCTGAGGCTGAGGAATGACTGCATCAGCCGATGCCTTAGGGAAAAGGTAGGCCCTCATATTCTCTTTTGGAAGGTAGGGGCCTGAAGTGTTTTTCTGAAAACCCCTCACCCAGGTTCGCAACTTTTCCCTAGCAGCATCCCTTGACTCCGCCGACTTAGGGGTGTTAAATGCCTCGGTAATCAGGTTAGAACATATGGTACACACCTGAGGGTCCCAATACCGGAGATCACCTTTGGAGGCTGCGCATGCTGCGTGCCTCCTGCATAACTCATGTCCACAGAAGTTCTTGCTGCGGACATTGCAGAACATACTCCCGCACTTCGGATGGTCCTCCTGTAAAGAGAAGAAAATCCATGAGTATCAAGTGAAGGCTTTTCACTTATTATTAATACATGTAGCTTATACAGTAAAGCTAGAAAGGAAAGAAGGAAACACACATACTTGTATTTCCTGCCCAGCCAATTGCTGTAACCTCCCAAGATATTAAAACTAAGGTTAATTCTTATTCTAGAATACCTTATATATTTTCCTAAGCGGAAAGTTAAGGTGTAGCTCACACCTTGAAATAAAGTTTTAATATACGGGATAGAATGAATACAGAAAGAACTCACTTTCTATATATTGTACGGTCTCAACAAAAGGTTGTACAAGATAACATTAAGTATGTTGGAAGAACTTTAGTGTTACAACAAACTCTGTACTGTAGTTTTATTAATGCAGTGTGTACTACACCACAAAGTTAGTAACTACTGTACATCGCATGCTGTTGTGCCGGCTGGCATTTACCCCTGTATAGTTCAAAGGTATGCTACCTTTAACTAATAGGAGGCAGGTCACTGGCTCGCAAAAGTGTGCCATTTCCGGCCGCAACTGAAAACACCAGCACCCAGCTGCCGGCTGCTAATCATAGTGGCCGGCAGATCTCGGGATGTGTTTCTACTGCCGGCAGGCAAAGGTAGCAATACCCATGCCGGCCTGCAGTGACTACGAACCAGAGAACCACCACCTACCCAGCTGTCGGCCGTTCAAGCCGGCAGCCGGGCTAGGAGTACAATACACTAGCAAGAGAAACAGTATGGATGTAAGGTTATAAGGCGGCATGGCCATACAACCTTCCATCCAGAAAGAGTGAACCTATGGAAGGGGAGAATGTAGCATCAGGCTTCCCATAAATCCATAGTCTGCTGGGCTCTACCAGCAGACACGGAAGGGAGACCAAGGGAGGTCTGGGGTTCACTCTGCAGATGAAAACGTTATTGCCGGCCGGCAGAGAGCTGAGCCTGTCCCCCATCCTACCCTACACTAGGTACAGAAGTAGGACTGCGGCCAAGAGATGTGATGGCTAGGCCATCACTAAGAAAGAGAGGGGGGAAGGGATAAGGGTCCTGTAAACTTCGTTCTAGTATGAGACACACCCAGCAGTTAGGAAAGCTCATCCTAACCTAGATTTTGTCTATTAGAGAGGAAGGTTGGCAATACTTGCTATCCTCCTCCATACCAGAACAAAGTTAGGTGTAGTTATTTCGCTAGGCAACGGAGAAAACTCATTCTCCAGCCCGAGAATAACAACACAGGATAGTCTGCTAGACCACTAGTAGAAGGAATCATCAGTCTGCTAGACCACTAGTAGAAGGAATCATCAGTCTACTAGACCACTAGTAGAAGGAATCATCTCGTACAGAATCCTTCAGATGTGGGCTAGGGAAGCAAAGCTTCCTGTGTCTGCACCTAACCTACCAAAGGAAACTCATTCTCTATGCTAGGAAGACACAGACCACAGACTAAAAACTCTGATGTTCTGCCCCAAACCCAAAAACCAGTCACTCTGGTTACCGGGTCAAGACAGACATATCCTAGTATAGTTATACCTGAATATTATTCAGATAGAACCACTAGGACTAAGCCTAAGGCTTACTCAGAGGGAGAAAGGGATTGAACTTAGTCTCCAGAGGAGAAAATTACAACCAGAGATGTGTGCGAAAGTATACTAAAGCCCCATAGGCTACTAGCCTAGGTGCGATGAGAATCGACTACCTAAATCACCGAAATTCTCTCGTATACAATCTTGGAGAAGAAAATTCAACAATATCTTACGTGTATAAAATATTTGCCTATAGCTTCAATAACATAACACTCGGAAAACTTATATCATACATGAAAGTACTAGGGTCAGACGCCTAGGCTACTAAGCCTCGCGAAGGGCAAGAACGGTTACCTAAATCGCCGAACTGAAAACTAATGGCATCATATAAGATTTCCTAGAGGAGCTAAATAGCTAGATTTATTAATGCATAATAACCGGGAACCTCGCTCTGGCTAACTATATGACCCATGCATAGCGAGCGACAGCATCCAGGATGCCTCCGGTAGGCAACAGTTCTTGTTTACGTTAATATCACTTTTGATTTAATTCAAAACGACAAGAGCTTACATTTATACAAAGTAAAGATAATACTCAACTTTCCAGAGGCAGAAGAGGCCGGAATAAGCATCATAATGTTGAATAATATCCAAAATTACGAGAGATCACAAGGGAAAACACCGAGTAGTAGAGCTACACGAAAAGGAATAAAGATTGCGCTGCCGTCTTTGTCATATACACACTGGAAATGGAATAGGAGAGATACCTTATGAATGGCTCTCTTTTCATGCTCGTTTTTAGATTCTTGTCACTATACCCCTCGAAGCGTTAATACTGTTCGGGGTGAAGAAAGCTATGTGGCGTGTCAAGAATACGTCCTCTGATATTATGCGATATTCCTGTTGGATTTATTTAGGGATATTCGCTCTAGGAGTTAGAATTCTGGATACCTTAAGGTAAAATTCTCTGGGAATATCACTGCAGTCAAATATACCATAAGAAGCAACCCTTTAGGAACTTCCATCAGGACGACATGGCCTGAGCCCAAGTATATATATGTATATATATATATATATATATATATATATATATATATATATATATATATATATATATATATATATATATATATATATATATACTATTATTATTACTATCCATACTACAACCCTAGTTGGAAAAGCAGGATGCTATAAGCCCAGGGGCTCCAACAGGGTAAAATATCCCAGTGAGGAAAGGAAATAAGGAAATAAATAAATGTAGAGAACAAATTAATAATAAATCGTTCTAAAAAAAATAACAACGTCAAAACAGACATGTCACATATAAACTATAAACAACATAAAAAACAAATATGTCATAAATAAACTATAAAAAGA
>NC_090743.1:75707112-75719612 GCF_036898095.1 Palaemon carinicauda | reverse complement strand
AGCTTGTTACAAAATATCCTTGAAACCCACCATATATACATGTGATAAAAACCCAAGACATTCTCCATCCAAGCCTACACCCAGGAAGTACCAGTAATTGCCTGCTGATGACTCAGTGGGTGGACCTAGAAGCCACCCGACAACATCCCTCTCCCCTCTAGCTAACAAAGACAGTTAGGTTGCAGAAAATACTGAAATGTACTGGGGCTGTTAGTGGGGCTCAAATCTTGACCCAGACAATGCGAACCAGGGGTGTTTTCAATAAGCTTCCAGAATATACAGGTAAAAGTAGCAAAGAGACGTGGTGATGCACAAGTTATAATTATAATGGACTTTTTTTTTGGTGAGAGAACAATTTCTTCTATGAGAAAATAATTGAGGACATGATATTTTACTATTGACGTAAAATTTTCTGCTCACCTGTGATAGAACTATAGAGGTCTTGAAAACATCTAGCTGCAGCTGAGGCATGGAACAAAGGTTTAAGGGGTTAGGTAGCCAGATAGAGGAAAGGGAATTGGGAAAAATAAGAGTTGAAGTAAAGGACTAAAACGAAGGTAAAACTGTAGGCAAAAAGAACTATGACCTTTTAGTTTGTTAGTGAGGCTTGAACTGACTGATATAGCAAGATTCTCTAGTGCATTTTTAAATATTAAGGAACAATATTATCCTATACATGTCTTTTTGCATTGGAGCAATAAGCAGGCTGAATATATTCGGGAACCAGATGCACTAAAATTTCTCTAGCATTAAGTGTATTGCTATACCTACATAACTCACGACATGTCAATGAAACTACAGCTAGAAGATTTTGTCAATAAAGCTTTGGGAAGATATTAAGAGCAAGCAGGTTAGTGGTAAATGATAACACATGGGATAATAATAAATTTCTTTTATATAGATGAGATAATAATGGAGTGATAGAGACTTTCTAGGCATGTTCTTTGCACCAACCCTGGGAGAATATTGTGTGATAGTATCAGCTGAGCGCCTATGCCTGGTGTAAGAATTGGATAAATCTGGTCTCTTTGGGTTAGATTCATGAGACAGTAGGTGTGGAAGCTAGAGGTAGAATTTCTAAGGCTACTTTTCCATGCGTACACACACCCATATATATATATATATATATATATATATATATATATATATATATATATATATATATATATACATATATTGTAAGGACAGTGAGACAAGCGTCACCAAGATCAACTGATGCTTTGTTCAAATGTGCGTGGGAGTATATTACAAGGTGCGGACGGAAAGGTAGGATGGCGCTGGCGCCAAATGAGATTGAATTGCCCGCCAAAATATATGTGTTTTCTGACACTTACAAATATATGAATTATGAGTTAACAGAAACATGTAATGAAATAATACATATGTCAAAATGTAGCTCTGATAGAGCAGAATACATATACATGGGGAACCATGGTGTGGCAAAGGAAAATTCAAATAAATAAACAGTTGTTGATTTTCTGGACGACGAAGGACAGTGGTGTCCTTACTAGTACTCCCCCCAACAAAAAATCGGACGGCGTAGAGGGCTGATGATCAATCTTCGTATCTTTTTGGGCGTCGGAGGGTTCCTCTTGTTTTTAAACGGAGGGGTGCGCAGGCAGTCGGCGTAAGGATCTCTTCCTCTTGTCGTCGTTTGATGATTTTTCTTTCGTTGGGCGCCTTGTTTTGAGGTGGCACTCTGGATCTGCCAGGTCCGGCGGAGGCGGTGTCGCTTCCTTCGAGAAACGCTGGTTTCACGCGGTCTATTGAGACCCAGTCCTCTTGGCCATGGACGTCGAGCAGGGAGGCTTTCGTTGTCTTCTTAATTACCCGGTAGGGGCCTCGATAAGGTCTAGTTAGTGGTTGTTGATGAGCGTCGACGCGGACGAAAACGTACCGCAGTCATCTCGGTTTTTTGGCTTGAAGTGCTTGGTTCTGTCCTGGTAAGTTTTGAGACATGGCCTGAACTTCCTGGCGATGTCCCTTAGGTGATCCAGCTGCGTGTCGTCGGTTGATGAGGGAAAGAATTCGCCAGGAACTGCGAGCGCCTCCCCGTAAACCTTTTCGGCGGGCGAAGGTTTGCCGTCTGCGCGAGGGGCGGTGCGAAGGCCGAGGAGTACCCAAGGAAGTCGTGATTTCCAGTCCCCGTCGGTGCAGCTCGCCATCAGGGACGCCTTGAGGGCGCGGTTAGTTCTTTCGACCATGCCGTTTGCCGCGGGGTTGTATGCCGTGGTGCTGTGGAGCGTCGTCCCCATCAGGTTCGCCAAAGCGAGCCATATTTCTGAGAGGAAAGCGGGGCCTCTGTGTGTCGTGATGTCGTCAGGAACGCCAAACCTGCTCACCCAGCTTGACAGGAGGGCTTCGGCACATGCTTGAGCCATAGCTTCTGTCATCGGCGATGCCTCCAACCACCTCATGGAGCGATCGATGATTGTAAGCAGGTAGCGAGCATATCCAAAGGGGGCAATGGTCCCACGACGTCGATGTGTATGTGACCGAAACGTCTTTTTGGCTGGGGGAAATCGCCTACCCCCGATTCGGTGTGACGGCTGACTTTGCTTGACTGGCAGTTGATGCATGGCTTCGCCCATTCTCGGGCGTCCTTTTTTATCCCTGGCCAGACGAACTTTTCAGACAGAAGGCGAGCGGTGGTGCGTCCTGAGGGGTGTGAAAGTCCATGGATGATATCAAATATTTTCCTTCTGCAGGAGGCTGGTATCCAGGGACGCGGGCGGCCGGTGCTGGTGTCGCAAAGAATAGTTACTCCTGCTGGTCCGAGGGGGAATCGCACTTATCTTGAGCGCGGATGGCCCCGTCAGGTGATCGTGTGCTTCTCGGTCGGTGCGTTGTTCGGTTGCGAGATTGGCGTAGTCGATTCCCACGTGGATTGCGTCAATTTCAATCCTTGGAAGGGCGTCCGCGACTGGGTTTTTCTTTCCTGGGACGTAACGTATGGTGCACCCGAATTCCGCGATTGTTGTGAGATGACGTTGTTGTCGGGAGGACCATGCGTCTGTCGATTTCGTGAAAGCGTGTACGAGGGGTTGATGGTCCGTCGCGATTGTGAAGGGAGTGCCCTCCAAGATGTGCCTGGAGTGGCGTACGGCGAGGTAGACGGCGAGGAGTTCCCTATCGAAGGTGCTGTATCTTGTTTCGGCGGGTTTCAATTTCTTGCTGAAGAATGCCAGCGGTCGAGGAGAACCATCGACGAGTTGCTCCAGCACAGCCCCACAGGCGACGTTGCTGGCGTCGGTCGTTAGTCGCACGGTCGCGTTGTCGTCGAAATGAGCCAGGGTGGTGGCATTCACGAGGGCATCCTTCGTCCGGGCGAATGCCTGTTGCTGGGGCAAACCCCACTCGAGTTTTTTCGCTTTTCCTTTCAGGACCTTGTCGAGGGGTGACAGGGTTTGTGGGATGTTGGGGATGAAGCGCCTGTAGTAATTGACCATCCCCAGGAACTCCTGAAGTTGGCGGATGGTCGCAGGTATCGGGAACTTTCTGATGGCGTCGACCTTGGTTGTCGTGGGTTTTACCCCGCACGAGGATACGCGGTGACCAAGGAAATCCACTCCTTCCGCACCGAACGTGCATTTGTCGAAACGTACGACCAGGCCGTTCTCCTGTAGGCGTTTGAGGACAGTGCGGACGTGCCTCCGGTGTTCCATCTTGGTTTTTGAGAATATCAGGATGTCGTCGACGTAGCAGAAAGGAGAATTTAAATAAATAAACAGTTTGTTGATTTTCTGGACGACGAAGGGAGTGGTGTCCTATATATATATATATATATATATGTGTGTGTGTGTGTGTGTGTGTGTGTGTATGTGTGTATGATCCCATTAGCATTAAATTAGTTGAGTTTTTCATCTCAAATCTCCCGCTAAATATGGAAAGTGTAGATGTCTGCAGTTTTAAGTAGGATTACAAATATTGAGCAGTTTTCCTATAACGTAAAAGTAGTTTTCAAAATAACCCTTCCTCCATGACAGTGCACAGATTGCTTGACAATGCATCTAAATATCAGTTTGTCTAAATCATATTTTCATCATCCTGGTGAATGGTTCATATTTGGTCTGATTGTTAAAAATACATTATAAATCTTAATTTCAAATGAACAACTACTTTTGAAATATAGCTCAGGCTACTTTCACTTAATGTTAAAAATTTAGCCTCATATAGATACATAAATCCCAAATTCTGATATTTAGATCACGCTGACAGCTTGTGTTCACAAATCCTTGAGGAATAGATCTACCAGTTTCTCCAATATAAATCTGAACACAATCAATTCATGGTAAACACCAAAACCTGCTCCTTTCATAATCAAATATACAAAATTAGAGAACTGGAAATAGCTTCAAGATAATGGAATATAAATGGACTGTCATTTCCCAGGTGCTTGGAGACTTTGTATGATTTTGTAGTTAAAGTAAATTAATGTTTTTATAGGAACCCCTCTGCTATACCTTTCCTTTATTGCTTTATATGCTGCGAATAGAAACTGATTCATATGTTGTTAAATTTTCTAATATCCGTTTTTCCATACACTCTGAGACCCAGATCAGAACCAATCATAATCAATATGGAGACATAAAAAAACATTGATTATTCATTATTTTATACATGAACATACATACCTCCCTCACCCACAAATGTGTGCGTGTGGATGTTTGCATATGTTTCTTAATTACAATTAATGGAATGATATGTTTCTTTAGTACAATCAATGGAATCATGATATGTTTCTTTAGTAAAATCAATGGAATCATGTTTCTTTAGTACAATCAATGAAATCATGATATGTTTCTTTAGTAAAATCAATGGAATCATGATATGTTCCTTTAGTACAATCAATGGAATCATGATAGGTTTCCTTAGTACAATCAATGGAATCATAATATGTTTCTTTTGTAGAATCAATGGAATCATAATATGTTTTTTTAGTACAATCAATGGAATCATAACATATTTCTTTAGTACAATCAATGGAATCATGATATGTATCTTTTGTACAACCAATGGAATCATAACATGTTTCTTTAGTACAATCAATGAAGTCATAATATTTTTCGTTAGTACAAATATTGGAATCATAATATACCCAGCCAAGGCCGATCCCAAGCCTGGGTGAATGGGGAGGGTTGAGCATGGGGCTAACACCCCCACCTCGGAAAACCTTTATTGATATGGAAACTCATGATAGGATTGAACGGACGGATATAACGTTGACGACTCCTCGCAAGAAACTGGACCCCTCAAATGGAAGACTCCCCTAAAGATTGGTACATGGAACATTAGCAGTTTATACAGAGCAGGATATGCTAAAAGTCTGATGGAAGAATTGAGTAAATATGATTTGGATATTGCAGTATTATAGGAGGTAAGGTGGACTGAATATGAACAATGCTCAATTGATAAACAATGTATACTGTATAGTGGACAACAAGATGGCAGACATGAACAAGGAGTTGGTTTCTTATTAACAGAAAAAGTCAGGAAGTCTCTTATTAGTTTTCATCCCATAAATGAAAGACTGGCGACAATTAGAATTAATTGTAAATGGTTTAGAGTGACAGTTATTGGAAGCTATACCCCTACAGAAGACAGTGAAGACCAAGATAAAGATCTGTTCTACGAAAAATTACAAGAAGTCCTTGATGATATCCCAAAACATGATATGATAGTGCTTGCTGGAGACTTCAATGCAAAGGGTGGCAGAGAGACAGACGCATATGCACTTGCCATAAGAAGAGAAAGCCTATATGAACATTCAAATGACAACGGAACACGACTGGTTTCCTTTGCGATCACCAACAACCTGATAATTGGTGGAACTCTCTTCCCCCACTAAGATATCGGTAAGCATAAATTGAAGTCACCTGACAGTAGAACCTTCAACCAAATTGACCATGTACTTTTCAGCAGAAAACACCGCAGGTCACTACAAGACGTCAGAAGTCTATGAGGAGCAGACTGTGACACTGATCATTGTTTAGTAAGGGCAAAAATTAAAGCAAAACTGTGTGCAAGAAAATCAGGACAAGTAGAAAAAAGAAATAGGTATGATGTAGAAAAGCTGAAAGAAGTGGCAGTAAAGGACAATTTTCAAATGAAGCTCACTAACCGATTTCAAATGCTAGAGATGTTAGACGATGATGCAGACGCTGAAAATGTAAATACAAAATGGCAAGCAATTGAAGAAACAGTTAAGGAGGCAGCAGAGGATGAAGTTGGCTACATACTAGGAAGAAGAAATGCCCACTGGTATGATAATGAATGCAGAAAGGTGGCGGAGAGGAGGAAACAAGTTAGAGCCAGGGTATTACAAGCCCCATGAGATGAAGGCTGGAGAGAGGAATCCCGACGGGAAAACAGAAATGTAAATAGAGTTTTTGTTTCCACTAGAGTGGAAACAAATAAGGCAATTAAAAATTTAAAAAATAATAAAAGCCCAGGTAATGATAACATCCCAGCAGAGCTTTGGAAATCTGGGGGTGAAGTGATCCAAAAAAAAACTTCATGATCTGATGGTGACAATTTGGAATGAAGTAATCATTCTAGATCAGTGGGGGGAAGGAATCTTTATCCGGATACATAAGAAGGGAGACGTAATAATCTGCAGTAATTATCGAGGTATTTGTTTACTACCTACAGCATATAAGATATTTACAATAATTATATACCATAGACTTACCACCTAAAAAGAAATTATAATCGGAGAATATCAGCGTGGTTTCCGAGCTGGGCGGTCTACCATTGACCAAATATTCTCCCTCAGACAAGTCATAGAAAAATACTGGGAATATGATAAACAACAAACCCACTTATTCATAGACTTCAAACAGGCATATGACAGCATATACCGAACATCAATGTGGAATATAATGAGAGAATTCGGAATACCCTCAAAACTCATAAGGGTAAGGAAAGCCTGTTATAAAAATACCCTATGCTCAGTTAGATGCGGTTCAAGATATACTACCACTTTTCAAGTGAAAAGCGGCCTAAAACAAGGATGCATCCTTTCCCCTCTTCTCTTCAACCTGGTAATGGAAAAGGTAGCAAGAAGCATAACTGACAGGCACGAAGGGGTCACTTTTAATAACGTAAGTGTCAACTGCTTAGGCTATGCTGATGACATAGATATCATAGTGGTCAACCTCAGCTCCACCTAACAAATCAGTTCAAAACAATGGCTTGCTAGGTGGGAATAGAGATAAATGAAGGCAAAACTAAAATCATGTAAGTGGTAAGAACACCGCAATTACAAGGAAATGTAGATCTTGCAGGCATCAGAATTGAGACAGTAGAATCCTTTAAATATCTGGGTACTATTATGTCGCAGAATGCTGGAATGGCTGAAGAAGTTACAGCAAAGATTGGAGCAACCAACAAATGTTATTTCAGCCTTACAGACCTTTTTAAACACCGATCAATCTCCGTAAAACAAAATTGAGAATATATAACACAGTTATCAGACCAGTTTTGATATATGGATGCGAGACATGGTCTCTAACAAAAACATTAGAGAAAATAATTGAAATTTTTGAGAATGGGATTCTGAGAAGAATAGAGGGGCCCTTCTACGACAAGAAATAAATGGATGGAGAAGACGACATAATAGAGAAATAGGAAATAGTACAAACCAACCAAATATATGTGATGTAATTAGATCAAGAAGACTCCAATGGGCAGGACACATGGCTCGTATGGATGAGGATAAAGCTCCAAAGAGGATATTCTTGGCTGAAGTTGTTGGAAGAAGACCTGTAGGACGGCCAAGAAAAGATTGGAGAAGATGCTTGGAGGAGGATGTAAGAATCTCTGGGGGAAACCCAAATGAATGGCTCCATGTGGCACAGTATAGAGAAGAGTGGATAATCCTATCACGAACGGTCATGGGTCAAAATGTGGCCTAAGTACCACCGGAATCTAAAATATGTTTCTTTAGTACAATCAATGGAATCATGATATATTTCTTTAGTAAAAACAATGGAATCATCATATGTTTCTTTAGTGCAGTCAATGGAATCATGATATGTTTCCTTAGTATTGTTCTCCTGTCTGGTCTTCAGCTGCTGATTCTCATCTTAATTTGTTGGATAGAAACTTACGTTCTATTAAATTTCTTATTCCTGATGTAGATATTAATCTCTGGCACCGTTGTTCAATTAGTTCATTATGCATGTTGCATAAGATTTTTCATAACTCTGACCAGCCTTTACATTCAGATCTCCCTGGACAATTCTATCCTGTTCGTAATACTAGGCAGGCAGTTAATTCTAATAGCCAGACCTTCTCCATCATGAGGCTCAATACTGCACAGTACTCTAGAAGTTTTATTCCAGCTGTTACCAAGTTTTGGAATGATCTTCCTAATCGGGTAGTTGAATCAGTAGAACTTCAAAAGTTCAAAGTTGGAGCAAATGCTTTTTTGTTGACCAGGCGGACATGAAACTTTTTATAGTTACACATGACATATTTGTTTTTGACGTTGTTAAAAGTTTATGTATGACATATCTGTTGTGACGTTGTTACTTTTTTTTAGAATGATTTATTGTTAATTTGTTCTCTTCACTTATTGATTTCCTTATTTCCTTTCCTCACTGGGCTATTTTTCCCTATTGGAGCCCCTGGATTATAGCATCTTGCTTTTCCAACTAGGGTTGTAGCTTGGATAATAATAATAATAATAATAATAATAATAATAATAATAATAATAATAATAGTACAATCAATGGAATCATAATATTATTTTTTAGTACAATCAATGGAATCATAATATGTTTCTTTTAAAGAGTCAATGGAATCATATTTCTTTAGTACAATCAATGGAATCATAACATAGTTCTTTAGTACAATCAATGGAATCATAATATGTTTCTTTTGTAGAGTCAATGGAATCATATTTCTTTAGTACAATCAATGGAATCATAATATGTTTCTTTTGTACAATCAATGGAATCATAATATTTTTCTTTTGTACAATCAATGGAATCATATATTTCTTAAGTAAAATCAATGGAATCATAACATATATCTTTAGTACAATTAACGGAATGATATGTTTCTCTTGTACAAACAATGTAATCATAATATGTTTCTTTATTACAATCAATGGAATCCTAATATGTTTCTATAGTACAATACATTTCTTTTGTATAGTATATTGAATCATATGTTTCTTTTGTACAAACAATGGAATCATAACATAGTTCTTTAGTACAATCAATGGAATCATAATATATTTCTTTAGTACAATCAATTGAATCAGGATATGTTTCTTTGTTACAATCAATGGAATCATAATATATTTCTTTATTACAATCAGTGGAATCATAATATGTTTCTTTAGTACAATCAATGGAATCATAATATGTTTCTTTTGTAAAATCAATGGAATCATAATATATTTCTTTATTACAATCAATGGAATCATAATATGTTTCTTTAGTCCAACCAATGTAATCATGATATGTTTCTTTTGTACAATCAATGGAATCATAGCATAATTCTTTAGTACAATCAATGGAATCATAATATGTTTCTTTAGTACAATCAATGGAATCATAATATGTTTCTTTTGTAAAATCAATGGAATTATAATATATTTCTTTATTACAATCAATGGAATCATAATATGTTTCTTTAGTCCAATCAATGGAATCATAATATGTTTCTTTAGTCCAACCAATGTAATCATAATATGTTTCTTTTGTACAATCAATGGAATCATAATATGTTTCTTTTGTAAAATCAATGGAATTATAATATATTTCTTTATTACAATCAATGGAATCATAATATGTTTCTTTAGTCCAATCAATGGAATCATAATATGTTTCTTTAGTACAATCAATGGAATCATAATATGTTTCTTTTGTAAAATCAATGGAATTATAATATATTTCTTTATTACAATCAATGGAATCATAATATGTTTCTTTAGTCCAATCAATGGAATCATAATATGTTTCTTTAGAGCAATCATTGGAATCATAATATATTTCTTTAGTACGATCAATTGAATCATAATATGTTTCTTTCTTACAACCAATGGAATCACAATATGTTTCTTTAGTATAATAAATTGAATCATAATATCTTTCTTTATTAAAATCAATGGAATGAGAATATGTTTCTTTATTACAATCAATGGATTTATAATCTGTTTTTATAGCACAATCAATGGAATCATAATATGTTTCCTTTACACAATCATTGGAATCATAATATGTTTCTTTAGTACAATCAATGGAGTCATAATATGTTTCTTTTTTACAACCAATGGAATCATAATATGTTCCATTATTAAAATAAATGGAATCATAATATGTTTCTATGGTACAATCAATGGACTCATAATATATTTCTTTAGTATAATAAATTGAATCATAATATGTTTCTTTTGTACAAACAATGGAATCATTATATTTTTGTTTAGTACAATCAATGGAATCGTAATCTGTTTCTTTAGTAGATTCATAACATATTTCTTTAGTACAATTATTGGAATCATAATATGTTTATTTTGTACAATCAATGGAATTATAATATATTTTGCAGTCCAATTAATGGAATGATAATATATTTCTTTTGTACAAACAGTTGAATCATAATATGTTTCTTTAGCACAATCAATGGAATCATAATATGTTTATTTTGTACAATCAATGGAATTATAATATATTTTTGCAGTCCAATTAATGGAATGATAATATATTTCTTTTGTACAAACAGTTGAATCATAATATGTTTCTTTAGTACAATCAATGGAATGATAATATGTTTGTTTTGTACAAACATTGGAATTATAATCTATTTCTTTAGTACAATCAATGAAATCTTATATTTTTTAGTACAAACAATGGAATCATAATTTATTTCTTTAGTACAAACAATGGAATCATAATATATTTCTTTAGTACAATCAATGAAATTTTGATATATTTCTTTAGTACAATCAATGGAATCATAATATATTTCTTTAGTACAATCAATGGAATCATAATATATTTCTTTAGTACAATCAATGGAATCGTAATATATTTTTTAAGTACAATCAATGGAATCATAATATATTTCTTTAGTACAGCTCAATGGAATCATAATATATATCTTTAGTACAATCAATGGAATCATACTATATTTCTTTAGTACAATCAATAGAATCATAATGTCTCTTTGGTACAATTAATGGAATTATAAATCATAATATATTTCTTTAGTACCATCAATAGAACCCTAATGTTTCTTTGGCACAATCAATGTTATGATAATGTGTTTCTTTATTATAATCAATGGAATCAAAATATTTTTCTTTTGTACAATCAATGGAATCATAATATATTTCTTTAGTAGTAATAATGGAATCTTAATATTCAAAAACCGTCAACCTATTTACACAGTTTGAGGACAAGTGTCTCTCTTATTAACTCCTACAATCAAAGTAGAAAATATAGATAAAACATTAGTTCAAAATTCCCAAAATATCAAAGAACAGGTTTACAGTTATAATGAAAAATCCAAATTTTAAAACGATGGAGTCAACTTTTTTTTTTTTTTTTTTTTTTTTTTTTTTTTTTTTTTTTTTTTTTTTTTTTTACAGGAGTTTGTCTTATTGAAAACCCTTGGTGGATTCTACCGCTTGAGGCAGTAGGATCGGCATCTAATGGCTTTTTCATGACATCATCCATGGGCTATATCACTATCCTCGTCCAGACAGAAACAATTGCCTCTTTTCGAGGACTCTTCAAAATAATACATGACGGCGCTGGTTAGTTATTTTATTGTTGTTGCATTAAAATTTTGCGGTTCTTGTATCGTCAATTATTGTCACAACCTTATCCTGATATACTTCTCACACTATTGTAACCATACCAAAGTATTCGATTTGTCTTCTAGTCAATTTCAGGTAATTTACTGTCCATTACCCTCTTTGTTTGTCTGATTAATATCTTTAACAGTCACTTCTATATATCTTTGTATCTTTACATCAACCTCTTACCATCAAGCTTTATTCAGCTCTGCCTATTCTACTGCATATCCCATACTTAACAACTATTCAAAAGAACCCCTACATTGACAAAAGACTATTTTCTCTCCAGATATCATGTCTCCTTCTTTTAGTTAATCTTGCTTTTTGTATACAACTCTCACTGATAAAGCTTATATTTTCATCTCGAGTACTTGATCAAATTCACACCTGTATTTCTATTAATTGTGTTCTTCTTCTCTCATTTATTTCCTAGACCTCCATATCCCTCCTCTCGTACAGTAACTGTTTAATTTTCTCTTTTGTCATCCTTTTCTTGAAAAACCATTTCCTTTCCTTTAGCTAAACATGCAATTTTGTCCTCCTACCCCTTACTGTTCTACACCTACTCCATAAACAATCTATTGCAAGTCTTAAAACTCACTTGAATGGTTGGTTTCCTTATAATGCCCTTCCACGTTGGAGTCATCAACCTTAGCTCATGATTTCTCCATCTTTTCATTTGATA
>NC_090743.1:75690051-75701612 GCF_036898095.1 Palaemon carinicauda | reverse complement strand
ACTATTGTATTATAACTTGAAGATTAACATTTTATCTACAGTACAAAGTTTTAAAAGAGAGTCATTGATAAAGATTTTGAGGTTAAGGAGAAAGTGCTGTGGCCATGTAAAAGAAAATATCAAGCCACCAGCCACCCGTAGAGATACAACCTCTATAGAGTTTCATTGGATTCTGTAAATGGCAAGATAGTACTTTATTGGATCCTTCTCTGGTTACAGCTCAATTTTTCCTTTGCCTATACATACATTAAATAGTCTGGCCTATTCTTCACACATTCTACTATCTCTTCATATAATTGACAACACAGAAATAATTGAAACTTCGTCTTCACTCAAGAGCTAACTACTGAGCTGTAATTCTTTAGTAGATACTTTCCAATTGATAAGGGTAGAAGAGACTCTGTAGTTATGGTGAGCAACTCTCCTAGAAGAATGACACGGCAAATTGGAACCATTGTTCACTAGACCTGGGTAGTGCCATAGCCTCTATACCTTGATTTAGAGTTCTCTTGTTTGAGGGTACACGCATGTACACTATTCTATCTGTTTCCTTATTCCCTTTCCTCACTGAGCTATTATCCATGTTGGAACCCTTGGGATGATAGCATCCTGCTTTTCTAACTATGGTTATAGGTTAGCAAGTAAGAATAATAATAATAATAATGATAATAATACTATCTATCTTACTACCTATATCACAGTCACGGATTCATCTAGATCACTTATCATAAGTAAACAAAGATTACTTTAAAGTTCAGCTTCACATGCTTTGTTGTCAATTCCTGAGAGCTCTTTTTTAGAATTGGCTCCCTTTTGTTCTTGCTCAGGCTCATGCTCAGTAGAGTTGCTTGTAGACCTGTGTTTCTTCAGTGCGTAATATGCTGAGCAATAAATAATAGCAGTTGCAACAGCTATAGAGCCCCAAATTGCTAAAATCTCTTTGTGAGTTAGGTATTTCCTTAACTCTGTTCCTATGAGGGTACCCAGCATTCTTCCTGGAAAGAAAATTTTCGTTAGAGGGAGTTTTCTACAAAGTGTAACTCGTTTCATTCATTATATGACTAAATTACAACTGAAACATTCAGATATTTTTACATATAGTATCATAGACTAATGTATATTGGTTCCCTAATATATCCTTGTGTAAGTTGAGTGATGTAATTTCTAAGCTTGAAAAGCATGTTTTTGTCAGGGACATCATTTTAATACAATTGTAAACAAAAAGAGCTTTACTATTTCTGACATAAAAAAAATTATAGTATAAAATCACTTACTTTCAAAGTAAAGAATTCTAGCAGAGAAGAAATAATACGAGATCAAACTTTACACAAAATTTTCATTTTCAAAGCATAACTAGAAAACGTTTTTAAGAATATAGATTTGGGAAATGTGGGAATAGATATTAATGGTGAATACCTTAACAACTTAAGATTCAGATGTCATAATTGTGTTTAGTCAACCATGGAAGGTTTCACTTAATGAGTGTAGGACTGAAAATGAAGTAAAAAAAAAATTATATATATATATATATATATATATATATATATATATATAATTATATATATATATATATATATATATATATATATATATACTGTATATATATATATATATATATATATTGTATATATATATCTATAATTATATATATATATATATATATATATATATATATATATATATATATATATATATATATATATATATATATATATATACATATATATATATATATATATATATATATATATATATATATATATATATATATATATATATATATATACAATATATATATGCAGTATATATATATATATATATATATATATATAATATATATATATATATATATATATATATATTTATATGTATATATATATGTATATATATATATATATATATATATATATATATATATATATATATATATATATATATGTATGTGTGTGTGTGTGTGTGTATGTCTGTGTGTGTGACTATTTTCTTCATAATCAAGAAGTTTCGTATTACAGTGATACTTAAAATAAAATTGTTTATAATGTCTTGTCAGCTTTTATTACAATTCTCAAAAATTTCCTTTCAACTTTGAAAGATTTGAACTTTTCAAGGATCTCGGTCACCCTCACTTTCTATTTTTCATCAGGTGAGTCGTGAACATGTCATGCTTTTCCAATTACTTCTTTTTTATTGGTGATATTCCGTTCAACTCTCTTATTTTTCCTTGGCAAAAATTCAATTCCATTCTCCAAAGCTTCAGGTATAATTTGAATTTACTATTCTTTTGCAAATGTCTAAGAAGGACATTGACAAATAATAAATTCATAATGCATGATAAATTGATCTCTTCAAGAGAGTTATCTAAATCAGGGTTTCCCAAAGTGGGCTCCACAGAGCCCTGGGGCTCCGTGAGTGAGGCTGAGGGGCTCAGGAAGCCCTTTCTCAAAGAGGACCAAATGCTTTATATGGAAACATTTAATGGCTGCAGACATTTAATTGATCTTTTTTACTGGAAAGAGATATGATACATAACTACAGGTGTAAAGAGTTTCAGGTTGGTTCATGAAAAAGAAAAAGAAAATAAATTAACCAAAACTGCAACAATTTTTGATTAATCAAAAACAGAAAATGGATGTAAACACAAAAATATAGTAAAATCACGAACAGGAACAACTAATGAACAAGTATAAGCAAATGCTAAGCTCCTCATCCAGGACACCAAAATTATTTGTGGAAATTTCACAAAATAACTATAATGGCCTTGATGAAAACTTGCCAATTAGTCCTTTTATAAAGGAGAAAAATAAGAAAAAAAAATATAATGACGAGCAAAGTTTAAGGAAGTGAACTTTCAACATTTTGGATAAACCTACTTGAAGACTGTTAAGAAATTGCAATGCAGCTCAAGCCCTTAGGTTTTTGATGAGAAAACATTCTCCTCGTATGCAGCTACTCAAAATATATGTAGAAATAGGCAGTAAATGATATGAAACTACAAGTTACAATCATGCCCGATTTTGAAAAGCTTTGCAATGCAAAACAACAGCTGCACTTTAGTAATTAGATTTTGTCTCGTTCTGAATTAGTAATTTTTCTATATCGAATTCGATTGCTATTTTTTTTTATTACTTCTGATAGTTTTGACATTTTGTATTGAACAGCTCTTTCCGTTATTAACTGGCTATCAATTTAAGAAGAACAATAATAAAGACCATTCTTTAGTTGTGATTTTCTTCGACCGATTCATTTTCATTGTCGACATCATTCGTAGCTTATTCTCATATACTGTACATCCAGCATGAGCATTCTTTACCAGGTATATATGTTCATGACTCATATCTCAGTCAACCAAAGAAGCAAATTTGTCAATGCTTTTGTGGTTGCTCCCTTTGGCTTAAGTCTTAAGTCAAGGAACCCAAAAATCATTAGTTAGTATTAAAATTTGAAATTAATGTTTTTCATATTTATTTTAGAAAATACCTTGTTAGTGCTCCGTGAAAAACCTTTGCCCTGCTCAGGGGCTCCATGGTGTCCTGAAGTTTAGGAAACCCTGATCAAAATGACAGGTTAGTCTACCGATATATTTTACTTAGCGGGTGAAGAAGCCACATATTAAATATGAATTTTATACCTCACCTTTGTATACACCTTCCCATATCCGATACCCATCCCCCTTAGTATTTACCTTGCCCCTTTTACTTTATTACTTTGTATTTTTCTTTACTCTTTGAATTGTCTTGTTAACATCCTAAATTTCTTTTCTTATTTATTTCTATTTAGTTATTACAACAATCTAACAAAATTACGATCAGTATCAACAGTGACATTACAATTGTAAACAAAGCAGAGAGAGAGAGAGAGAGAGAGAGAGAGAGAGAGAGAGAGAGAGAGAGAGAGAGAGAGAGAGAGAGAGAGCAAAATCTTAAGTAACAGATCGCGAAGAGTTGTTGTTGATGGGCACCCTAGGGAGTATAAGAATGTGATATCTGGTGTTCCTCAGGGTAGTGTTCTTGGGCCATTACTTTTCATACTATATACACATTACATGTGGTTTGGCCTTTGCATCAATTCCATCTCTTAAATGTAGATCTGGGGCTGCTGAATCCCTTAATAGAGATCTAGCTGAAATTAGTGCATGGTGCAAATTATGGGGTATGGAGTTGAATCCTAACAAAACTAAAAGTATGATTGTAAGTAAGTCAAGAATATAGGCTCCTCAACATCCGGATCTCAGCACAGGAAATTCACTTTTGAGAACCACATTAGGTCTGTGTCTTATTCAATTGCACAAAAAATTGGATTATTGAGAGAGTCTTTTAAGATTTTGGGTCATCAATCTATTTTGAAGAATTGTTTTATTTCTTTCATTCTACATTGTTTCAAGTATTGTTCTCCTGTCTGGTCTTCAGCTGCTAATTCTCATCTTAATTTGTTGGACAGTAACTTACGGTCTATTAATTTCCTTATTCCTGATCTAAATATTAATCCATGGAACCGTCGTTCAATTAGTTCATTATGCATGTTGCATAAGAGTTTTAATAATTCTGACCATCCTTTACATTCAGATCTTCCGGGACAGTCCCATCCTGTTCGTAATACTAGTCATGCAGTTAATTCTAATAGTCAGGCCTTCTCCATCATAAGGCTCAATACTACACAGTATTCTAGAAGTTTTATTCCAGCTGTGACCAAGTTGTGGAATGATCTCCCTAATCGGGTAGCTGAATCAGTAGAACTTCAAATGTTCAAAATTGCAGCAAATGTTTTTATGTTGAACAGGCTGACATAAGTCTTTTTATAGTTTATATATGACATATCTGTTTTGATGTTGTTACGGTTTTTAAAATAATTTATTGATAACATTTTCTCATTGTTTATTCATTTCCTTATTTCCTTTCCTTACTAGGATATTTTTCCCTGTTGGAGCCCTTGGGCTTATAGCATCTTGCTTTTCCTACTATGGTTGTAGCTTGGCTAAAAATAATAATAATAATAATAATAATAATAATAATAATAATAATAATAATAATAATAATAATAATAATAATAATAATAATAATAATAATATTATTATTATTATTATTAGTTAGACCCTTGAGTGAAGAATTGTTTCATTTCTAATCCTGTCCTGCCATTTAGCTACTAATATTCTTTTTAGGGCTTTGTCCTCAAATCAACAAAATCTATTGAATATTGTTTCATTGTCACATTACAACTTATGTCCATTTAACAACACCGATCTCACTAAACTGATATATAGCATAATTCTTATATATGATTTAAGGTGATTTGATTTCCAAATTTTACTTAATCTAGCTATTGTCTAATTTGCTTTTCTCAATCATACATTAAACTCCAATTCTAGAGACCCTGTATTAGAGATCATAGCTCTTAAATATTTAAATGATTCCACCTAATTAATCGTTTATCCTTAAAATGATTTTTCATCTTCCATTGTACATTCCGTTCTCATCATCTCTGCCTTTCTTCTATTTATCATGTGATATTTCATGCATTCTGGTAAGCAAGCCTTGCATGTTCTGTGGTGGTTTGTTAATAAGTACACTGTCATCACCATACTCTTGATCCGCTAATTTTCTGTTAACAATCCAATCCTTCTCCGCCATCCCCGAATGTTCATCACAAAATCCATGACGAGTTTCTAGAAACCTAGGTGACAACACATTTCCTTTTTGTACTCCACTGTTCACTGGAAATTCATTTGACACGCTCTACTAACAGTAACTTTGCACTTGCTATGCTCATGAAGAGACCTAATCAAATTTACATATTTAACAGGAACTCCAAAATTACGCAGGACTCTTCACAAAATTGGCCGGCATTCACAATCAAGGGCTTTTTCTTACTCCACAAATGCCATCAAAAGTGGATTTCTATATTTTACACATTACTGTACATATCATAAAATGAAAATTGGTCAGTATAACTTTTGCCTTTTAAATCCTGCTTGTTCATTTCTCAGCTTGCTTTTCATCAATCTTTCTCTACAATCTCTTCAGAATAAGCATAATATATATTTTCATGACAACAGATGTAAGTGTAATGCCTACGTAATTATTGCAATCAGTCAGGTCTCCTTTTTTATGTGATTTTCACCAACACTCCTAGCTCCAACTCATCAGGTTTTGCCTCTTCACGCCATATTGTACAAAA
The DNA here is from genome assembly GCF_036898095.1 of Palaemon carinicauda. NCBI lineage: Eukaryota > Metazoa > Arthropoda > Malacostraca > Decapoda > Palaemonidae > Palaemon > Palaemon carinicauda. The sequence goes on along the minus strand of NC_090743.1, from coordinate 75,695,441 downwards.
TAATCTTGTATGTATTCTGGGAGTCACTTCATTTTCGGCCAGTATCATCTCTTTACTTACTTACTTTGACGGCTGCTTTTCCGGTCCCATACCGCAGGGGAACCCCACTCTCTACAGGGCCTCCACTGTCGTTTTACCTTGTTCGTTCAGAGTATTTAACGTTTCATGTAATGTATTGTTCATTTACTGTTAAATCGTCACTGTTATACAACTCATGAAATAAGAAAGTCTTCAATTTCCTCTTGAAAACCTTAATGTCTTCAATCATTCGGATATCTTGCAGGAGCTTATTATACAGTCTTGGGCCCGCATATTTAAGGGCTCTGCAGCCTACAGTAGATATATATCTAGGTTCCATTAGTTTGAAACTATCTGTAACTATTCTCGTGTCAACTCGATTTGTTGGCTGTGCAATATATAGCAATTCTCCTAAGTATTTTAGACGGACGGCGTTGATAACTTGGTGGGTTATTCTACATATTTTAAATTCAAATCTCCCTTTAATCGGCAGCCAGTTTAATCAAATAGTATAGGTGCGATGCTTTCTTTAGGTGGGACACCTTTTATCAGTCTTATTCCTCTCTTTTTTATGTTTTGTAATTTCTTAAGTTGCACTTTTGGTAAATTGTAATAGGTGGAGTTACAGTAGTCAATCCTGGTAATAACACAGATTATAACAAGTTTCTTTACAGAATTTTTTTCCCTCTTTTTCACTAAAGCCTCTTCATCAAACCAAGGAGATTGGTCTTTTACAGTTATAGCCTTTTACACCGGTGGGCACATCGTATCATATTCACTTTTACTCACTTTATTATAAGTGGTTGTAAGACAGTTAACACACTTAGCTCCCAACAGACGTTGGTCATCATGATCACAGAGAATGTTGATAGCATCATTTATTTTCTTTGTAACTTCTTCAGTAAATACGGTTGGAGAAAATCTTTATTTATGTCTAAAGTTTATTTTCTTTATTATTGCATGTTTCTGTAGAAGTAGACTAAACGTAATAAGTTTGTGCACTTGGGAGATAGTACATTTCTCTTCAACATTTATATCAGATACAATGTTATTCATGTTATCACTTCAAAGACAATACATTTATGGACACATCAAGGCCTTCCTTAGTTTCAGGTTTATCAATTGAATTATTCCCTTCATATCTTCTATTCATAACTTCACTAAAGTGTTCCATGCAATGTTTGCTTTCTTTATCTTCTGTTGTTATAACAGAACCATCTCTCTTTTTGATGGGTATATACTTCTTCATCACCCCGTGGAGTTTTCATTAATAATTTTATGATCAATTCTTACACCATAGCCACTCCCTGAATTCATATCTTTGTCAGCTTCATCTGCTTTTCTGTCCAAATATTCTCTCCAGTTATTCCTGGCTTTTCTTCGACCTTACTATCAATACTTGAATACTTAGCATGCTCTATCTCGTAATTTACATTTCTTCCTCAAAAACATTCATCATTCAATTTCTGTCTCCGTCTATTTTCTTTAGTATCTAAAGTATCATCTGATATCCAAGGCCTTCTCCTTGTAACGCATGTCCCATTACTTCACTACCAACTAACTGATATATGTTCTTAATATCACACCATTCTTCGTTACCTTGAAGTCTCTAATTCAGCAAATCGATTTCTACATTCAATTGCAAAGGTTTTTCTGTGCTCATCTTCTAGAAGCTTAGTTGTATGAAACCTATGTATTCAATCAACATTTTTGTTGGGTGCTAAGGGTAGGCTACACTTTCAAGGGGTGCCAATCGTAAAAAATATTTCCCAAAAATACACTAATCAAGACACGCTAATGAAATTTTCAGGCATTATTAGCACTATAATAAGGCATATCCTCTGTAAGTTTTATCATCCTACAGGGAAAATAAAGGATTTTATGAATAAAAATGTGAAAATCGGAGCTAGCGACTTAAAAGTTATTTGGTGACCAGTGAGAAACTAATGTCTTGAATTGAAATTCGCTCTGTCATTATGTTTGTTTATCCACCTGGAACGAGCACACAAAGTTTTATCAAAATCGAACCGTAAATAAGCACACAGCAAGAAAAAAACGAGCAATAACTTTAGTGAAAGCCCGGCTGGTGATGGAGGGATACCTAGAAATAAATATTCACCAAAAATTAAAATTTCGATTTAGGGAAAAAACCTTCTGTGTTTTTGTAGGTATTATGTCACTTGATGGCCTAAAACATCTAAATATTATATTACTTAAGGCATAAGAGCAGGACAAGCAAAGAAATACACCCCTCTCCCGAAAAAGAAAAAACGAGAAATTACGATTTTTGTCTGATGACAAAAATATTGGATATAAAATCATAGTCACCCCTAAGCCCATTTTCTTTGATGTCACTGATATGAGAAAACGACTTTGAACAGTTTTTAAGGGGTAAACTATAAAAATTAGAAAATTACTAATGATATTTCGTATTTTTACTATTAACATAAGGGGGGCGTTGATGACCAGGGGGGGGCATTATAGAGGCTGGAGATGAATTCTACACATATCACGGCCTTCTGATAGGCAAAAGGAAGACTTTTAGCAAAGAAAAAAAAATTGGCAAAAATCACCCTCTCAAAGTGGAGACAACCCTATTTTAATTTCAGTATGGAAATGAAAAGCTGGTGATCACTACCAGTATATGCACTTCTATAGCTTCTTACATTTCTCAGACTCCTCTTTTTCTCTTTATTCATTGCTATGTGATCTATTTGATATTTGTAATTGCCACATAGTGAAGTCCATGTATATTTGTGGGTGTCCTTGTGCTGGAAAGAGTACCTCCAATAACTAGATTGTTTGCTGAACAGAAATATAAAATTTTCTTCATTTTCATTTGCAACTTCGCTAAGACCCTCAACACCCATGACACTTTATTGATATTTATTATTCCTTCCAATTTTAGTATTGTGTTCACCAATCATAATTTGTATATCTCTCTCTGGAATCTCATCTATTACACTCTGCAGTTCTACATAGTATTCATATTTCCTTTCTTCATGAGACTCATTTGTTGGTGCATAGGAAGTTATAATGCTCATATTGCACTACTTTGATTTAAACTTTGCAAGTAACAATCTACTATCTACAGTTCTCCTTTCAGTTAATGAATATTCTGCCCCTGGTGTCATCATCATTCCTACCTCTTCTCTTCCAACTCTATCAGTTCTTTCTGAATAGATTTTTATATTGCCTAGGTCTAAGATTTTCTTACCAATCTCCATACGATATCTTTCAATTAGGGCCAAGATATTCAAACTTTATTCTATAAATTCATTCACCAATTGCTGTAACTTTCCAATCTGATTCATGATTCTAATATTCCAATTACCAATTTTCAATTTTTCTTTAGTATTTATGAACCGGGAGATTCCAAGCACCCCATTATGCCCGGGACTGGTGGCCATTCTGTTATTTTCTATTTCCATAGACTGACTAAATCCATAGAGGATTTATTGGCTAGATTCATCAAAGAATAGCCAGTTTCTGGTGATGTGCAATTCCTATCTAACTAAGGCAAGTGACCCCTGCTAGTCCATACTAATTATAGAAAGATCATCTGCTAGGCATCGAGAGTAAAAGTCGAAGAGACAGCCTTTCTATTGCCTCAAACCTAATCCATCACCCTGCTGCCAGTGACTTTTTTGAGATTTATGAGGGCTATTTCTCCACATCCAAAGTTCTCGTCACTCCATCAGGTTGCTCACCCGCATATATAACCGTTGGCAAACATGGATTCCTAAGAAATACTGCCTATCATAGTTTGAATAGTTAAAAAAATACAAATTACTTTTAAAATTTTCTGTTTGTTCCTATGATAAAAACCGTTGTCCTTTTATAGGAAAAATACTTCTCCTTACTTTTCCATACATTACTTTGATGACTGCTTTTCTGGTCCCATACAGCAGGGGAACCCCACTCTTTACTGGACCTCCACTTTCGTTTTCCCTTGTTCGTTCAGAGTATTTAACGTTTCATTTCGCGTATTGTTCATTTACTGTTAAATCGTCACTGTCAAAAGACTCATGAAATATAAGTCTATAAGTCTTAAGTTTCCTCTTGAAAGCCTTAAAGTCTTCAATCATCCGAATGTTTCGTGGGAGCTTATTTTATAGTCTTGGGGACGCATACCTAAAGGCTCTGGAGCATACAGTAGGCATATATCTAGATTCCAATAGTTTGAAGCCATCTGTAACTATTCTCGTGTCGACACGATATGTTGGCTGCGCAATATGTAGCAGTTCTCTCCTAAGTATTTTGGACGCCCAGTTCTGATAACTTGGTGGGTTATTGAACATATTTTAAATTCAATTCTCCCTTTAATCTGCAGCTAGTGTAAATTGATTAGTATAGGGGTGATCTTTCTCTAGGTGGGACACCTTTTATCAGTCTTACTCCTCTGTATATTATGTTTTGTAATTTCTCAAGTTGTCCGTTTGGTAAATTGTAATAGATAGAGTTGCAATAGTCAATCCTGGTAATAACAAAGTTTATCACAAGTTTCTCCACATAATTTTCGTCCAGGTACTTTTTTTACAAACGCAATGTTTCTTAGATGATAACCAGCAGTTTTTATTACATTATTTATTTGGGCATTTAGAGACAGGTTACAGTAAAAAAATACACCTAGATCTCGAACTTTACTAGATATCGGCACTTAGTCATTATTTATGTTCATTTGAATATCGGCACCGAGTCATTATTTATGTTCATTTGAATATCACCCAAGTTTCTCATGCTTTTTCTCTTGCCCACTACCATGAATTCAGTTTTGTTCTCATTTAATTTTAGTTGTTTAAATGTCATCCTTTCTCTAACACTATCAAGGATTCGGTTTAGAGTTTTAGTAGTGTCATGTATATCATTTTTGGGCTCAGGCCATGTCGTCCTGATGGAAGAGTTCCTATAGGTAGCCTTCTTAGGGATATTTGCCTGAGTGATACTTCCAGAGAATTAAACAAAAGGTCTTCAGGATTCTAACTCCTGGCGCGAGTATCCAATAAAGGATATCGCATAATATCAGGGGACGTATCCTCACCCCGAATAGATTCAACGCCTCGATGTAAGGGGGGAAGAGTGGCAAAATAAATGGGGTGCCGTTCTAGGTACCCGGGGGTTCTCCTTCCCTACTACTACCATGACGCCCTTCCTATTCTAGTAGCCTGCTAAGAGTGTTGTGCTCCCCTTTAGCCCGGTGTTTTTCTAGTTTTTCGGAATTTTCAGCATGCAATCCCCAGCATCTTCGTCATCTGGAAAGTTGAGTATTAATTCTTTCCTGTGTGTGATTTTAGTCACCCTTTTCACAGTTAAATTTCAATCATTTAAGTGTGTTTTGGTTAGCATTACCAAGACCGGAGGCAGCCATTTTA